>NC_060248.1:99727477-100030507 GCF_921293095.1 Ischnura elegans | reverse complement strand
CCAACCCCCCTTCTAGGTATAAAACTGTTCACAGTAAGAATGATAATAAATATGAATAAAAACTAATTATACTCCCATATTCTGCGAACTTAAATCAAAACGACACAAAACTCTTAATACGCTAACATTAATGAAAACAATAATAATTGCAAAAGTGTACGAACAAAAATACTTTTTCACCAAGAAACACAATGGGGCCTCCTACACACAAGCACAGCAAGCGAAGAGCAGCGGTACACTAAAATTCTTGTTTCGACTTGGCACACGCTTCGTTCTCCCCTTGTACCCCCACCACATTACGCACGGTTCGCGAAATAGTTACTTTGTTTCAACCGTACCCCGTTTCAACCGTACCCAGTCTACCCTATGCAGCATACAATTAGCAAATTTAGAACAATGTATTCGTATGAAACCATGTATTCATAAAAAATACACTTACCATTTTGCGCTCTTTCGGCATCAGGTGGGAAAACTTTCGCCACTACTGACTTTCCGACGACAGGGTCCTCAAATCGCACTTCCACTAATTTGCAAGAGGTCGCCATTTTTCCTTGTCTGTGTTTGCATTTGTACACAACGGGATGAGAACGAGCGTTCGGGGAGCCAGTAGCGCAATTTGGCGCTGATAGCATCTTGTGCCTCACCTCTCTGGCGATAGCATTCAAACAACAACACCTAAAGTAAAAGGCCTGAGGACTTCGTTGTGACGTCATCACGCGGAGGCCGAAATCGCCTCCGTAGGCATCGCGCGATAAACGAGGGAGAAAAACGCACATCAGAGGCAATTCGTCTACGATGTTGGATAATGAAAATTGGGTTCGAGGAAACTGTCATTCAGAAAGAACGATTGCAGTACCTTACGCTAAATATTGTAATACAATTTCATCGGAGATCAAAATGCCCATTCACTTCTATATTATATACTAACTATTATATTCCATGCGATATTGATTCTGACAGGAGTTCATTCTAGCAGGAGGTGCGTCACACATTTAATCACTTCGTGAGCTAATAGCTGAGATACGTATCTCGACGTACAGAGTACTTAAAGCTAGCCAGATATTAAGTACATACTACCACCAAATTTTGATGCGCAAGATGTTATATTAGATATTCTTCGCTTATTAGATTAATTATGCTGTGTTCTGGATTTTTGTAAGCCTTCAAAAATGCGAGTTCAAATGTGAGTTTTTCCGCATCCCGGTGATCTTTGTTTGCACGATGTTTTTCCAAATCATCATCTTTTCCAGACAGTTTTGCATATTTTTGTTAAGGCTCGGTGACTAATTTTTTTAAGGGTAGGGTTTTTTGTCCTCCACTCAGATTAGAATAGAAAAAGACCGCACAGAACTTGCAAAACAGACCCTGTTTTTCGTCAGAAAAGACTAACCAAGTATAGTTTGTGAAATGACTAACTTGGACAGATCTGCGATCACTACGCTGTAGTTCTCCATGTCGTTTTGAATGCAAGGAAACCGGAAAATTGTATCCAGGTGGAGGAGTCCATGGATTATTCAATAGGTTATATTTGGTAAAATCATCTAGTTTTTCCATGATTTTGATGCAAAGGCCAACGTCATACTTCGCTATACTTATGGAACCATCTGATGAATTTCTATTGCCCATGGAAGAATATCTTATTAACTACTTGTAAAAATTTAACAAACATATTTTTTCTATACTTCTTCTCTTAAACGAAAATAAAAGTTTTCGTGCGGGTTGAGTTACAACAAATAATGGAAGTTTTTCGCTCACTGCATCTAAATACCTCGATGGAATGAGGAATACAAGTAAATCAGATTGAGGAAGAGAAAGAATCTGATGGAACTTGGTCGTCCTCGTTCTTATTTTTTATTACTTGTTATTAGGTGCTGATTTATTCAGCCAGTGCACGCAAACAATTGATGTGGAATTCAACGTTCGGAAAATCTTTAAAATGGCGGAAATAATCATTAATCGGATACTTCTATGCAAAACTATTGAAAGCACAAGATAGTACACTATTTCTCTATTATAATCAAGAAAAAAATTAAAGCGGTTGAAATATAATAGTTTTAATGGGTGAAATACGTAAATATTGCGCCGTGCATAAAGCCCAGCGACGCAAAATATTTTCCGCTTTGGAGGGTTTGAAATGAAAAAAGTAGAGTTTTCCGACTTTTCCCGTAGGTTACACAATATGAGCTACTAGTGTGCCAAATTTCAAGACTAGCTGAACTGGATGTGGCATAGAATTTGTATACGTGAGTTACACTAGCGGTTGTGCAGTATATTGTATAGTATATGTTGATACTAGTTATCAAAAGATAAATAGCGCAAGCAATAGATAATAACGTGGGATAATCAACCAAAATAATTTTGCTCGAAGGTTGTAAGATTTCATGCTAAAATGGATGCGAATTCTGTGAAATTATTTAGATATGACGATATTGAACTCAAATCTTTCTCCAAAAAATTAGGTCCCATAAAGTTGAAATGTTCAAACTATAAAAACTGAAAGCGTTTTCCATCCCATGTATATTTCATGAGTAAATAGATTCCCGAATTTAGCTATCTATCTCTATTATAACAAAAGGATTTGGGATCTCCTTAAGTCGTTGAGTTTTATTCAGAATAATTTATTTTTGTTAATGACTTTCGCACTGCGAAGAAAGAGGCTACTGTAGAATAATTTTCACTCCGGAGCACATACGTTCCCCAGTTTTTGCTGACATTTTCCCGTGATACCGCACTTTTTTACAAAACCTTACCTCCAGAGAACTCGATGACGCTTGTCCGTTGTTGCTCGTAGATGCAGTCCGGTGCATGTCACGGGTGGAGAGCATTCAGCTCCGTCAAACACCACTTCCGAATGATTCACGTCTTTCGAAGTCGCGGGAAGAGATGTCGAATCTTGTTCCTTTGAATCATTTTCTAGACGAGGCTTCTTCCATATTAGCCACCTATCCATTTTGCATATTTATGCAAATAAATTTAGATCTACACGTACACGAAGAAAGAGAAATCAATTTAATGACATAAAAAAGAATACAACCCCAACACGAATGCAACTGTCCAAGCTCACATGTGATTGATGAATTACTCCAACCGTTTCAGAGAGACAGTTTTATCTTCAACTTTTGAATGTGTCGTCAGAGGAAATCTTCTACAATTTTTGCTCGTAATTGTACAGAGCTCCAACTTCAAACAGCAGGCCAGCAAAACAGATACCTGCGCTCCACCTTTGAGCTGCTTGACAATGCGTACGAGTGGAAACGATCTGCTGTCGGAGTTGCAGACTTTCAAATTCGAATCATAGATCTGGTAAGCTCATCTAAGGAATATATAGTTGCAGAAATTTTCTACAAAGAAAATAAACTCGCCTGCCGATAGTGAAACAAATTATTCGGAACATCTCAACTTCGAGAAAAACTTTCTGGCTATAGGAAGGAAGAATGTAGGTACCGTGAAATGGGGTTGACTTCGGCCACACGCGCGTCGCTCCACAAATGGATACTTTGTAGCACAATGAGTTACGAGCCATCATTTCATTCTCGACTTTCCTGGCATAGGTAAGGGGAGATTGCAAGCAGCAAAAAAATTCCGTCTGTCACCGCCCCCTGGCTGGAGCCGCCCCTGTTTGGTGTACACAATACTTAATTTGTTGGGGAAAGAAAATTTTGACAGCCCTCCTATTGATAGAGCTGTTGTCTGAAGCCAGGCTCACAATTCTCTACCCAATACCTTCTAATGCCACAATGATGTTTTTAGTGACCGCGAATAATTCATCAGCGGAGAATTTACTCACAGGAAGTATGCGCACAACTTCTTGGAAAGAGGACATTAAACTGGACACCATGAATACATAAGCCGTTTTGGAAACACAAGGGGAGTTTTGACTTATGCCTATAATGCTACCACCCTTGTAGTCAACATAAGTTTTTGCATGAATTTCATCCATCATGAGCACCACATGTCTTTCATGGATCTTGAGAGTAGAAAAAACAGTTTTGGCATGTGCCAAATTGTGGTTCAAATCTCGTTGAGGGCGTAAATTGGCTGGCGGATGGTGGTGGGATGTGGGAGTTGAAACATACCAGAACTTCTAACTTATAAGCATGGGGAGAGATTGCAAAGAAAATACTGCAAAAAGACTAGTGTCACTCCGATAACGATAAGAATGCTTGCTACGCAACATATGCTTAATCTGCGCAGTGAGGAAATTAACTGTGTCAGCAAATTCATTAGAGGCTTGCGAAGAGTCAAAGAGCTGCAAAATTACCCCCAATGTATCCACCATAGAAGAATTGAGGACAGGTTTGTCACTTATTAATGTTGTTAGCCCTGCTCTAAATAAGAATAGATCTCGAATAGATCAGTGACTAGCCCGTTAGTCATGTAAGGTGTGAAGCTGTCTTCAGTCACTGTGGTGTCTATCTGGGGACTAACCTCCCAACCCACGTCCAATTTCAAGACGCATTGAGGAGCATCGTACCACCCAGACAACGTGTGCTGGATCACTCCACCTTCCAAATGACCTCCAACGATTCCCGGTGAGGCAGGGAACGAGGAGACGGTGTAGCCATGATTAGCTCCCACATATAGAATCCTCGGATCGCCAGCTTTCAATTGGCGGTGGGCGAACGAGGTAAATGGGCGGCAGCTCACCCCGTAAGCGGGTTGGGTTTCACAGATCAAGGGCCGCTGGATAGAGCTCTCGATCGTGTGGCTACCGAACCGTGAAGGGGATGAGACAGTGCTGCCAAATTTGTAGGTCGTCCCGGTTTTCCTAGACCCCCCCTTGGACCGAGATCGAGTGGACATCTCGGTACAAGCCTGCCCACTACGACCTCCCCTCGACCGCACATCTGGCATAGCCCCTGTTTCTTGGGTGCTAGTACATGGCTGGTCTAATCCCCCCTCAACACCCCCCATCGCCCCCACGTCAGTGGTCCCCAGTCAGGGTAAAGGGGTGGGGGGAGGTTGGGCAGGAAAGATCTCCTGCCCGGGGGAGGGGTGGGGGAGCCGGGTAGCCAGGGGCACACCCGGCAAACTCCCACTGGGACTTATCCCAGGGGAGGGGGAAGGGGGAGAGTTGACCACCCCGAGGGATTGGGAGGGGGCAACAGGCATGGCAAGTGGAGGGGGGGCAAGCCCACCACCTCCTAGTACAGTGGAACTTGGATAATTCGAATCTCAAGGGACCAGCTAAAAACTTCGAATTATCCAAAAATTCGAATTAAAGAAGTTCTTATAACCGGGGAAGTAAACAATAATAACACGTTTTAAATGAAAACTATTAACTTTATTGATACTATTTGATCATTAATTTATTGAATAATGCCTATTACAGTAATAGTATACAATAAAAATAACTTTCAATCGCTCAAACGGCAACGAAATTAAGTAAACAATCTTAACTAACCTTAAAATGTCCTCAGCAATAGCTGAACTGCACTGCATGACTGCAGTTTGCAAACTACGCACGATTACCAATAGTCCATAGCGAAATAAAAGCAAAAATCTATACAGAACTGAAATATAAAACATCGATCAAAGAGAACTAAAAGTCTGGACACTATATTAACTGAATAAACAATAAACATAAATTTATAGGCCCTAACCTATTGTTTTACAAAAAAAGAAGAGATTTTGGCCTGTTTCTTTGAATTTAATCTCTCGGCCGTTATAAATGATGCTAAAACATCTAATGATTTAAATTGCACATCACCAACATTATTTCTGCTCTCCACAAATCGCCGAATTTCTCTCAGGTAGTCCATAGCGTCGGCTGCACTCGGTACTGGCGTTTCTTCTTCATCGGCTCGTGACCCCTCTATCTCGTCCCCCGATCCTTCATTATTTTGTGTCTCGGTGTCTAGGACTTCTGCTACGATGTCGGCGTCAGTTAGTTCTCCGCACACAGCGACATTCTCGTCCACATTCAGAAAGTCCTCGTACAAGATGATTGGATTGGGTGCCACATCCTACCAGCCGTCGATTGGTAGAATTTCATCCAATTCCGTTCTTTCGGCGCTTTCTTCGTCGGTTTTAACAAAACCTGCCTTTTTAAAACAGTTTTTTATTGTTTCCGGTTTCACTTTGTCCCACGCTTGTTTACACATTCGCGATGCTTCTAAAATATCCAGCTTTATTTTGAGAGCGTTTCCTTCCCCGGACAGGATATTCTCGACCAACAAACCCCTGTAAAAGTGTTTTAAATTTTTTATGATCCCTTGATCCATGGGCTGGACAACAGAGGTCATGTTGGCTGCGAAAAAAACCACTTTCACATTTTCCATTACAGGTATGGTGTTGTGTGCCGTGCAATTGTCGATGAAAAGGAGAACCTGTCGATTTTCTTTAACAAACCTTTTGTCCAACTTCATTAGCCACTTCGCAAAAAGGTCACTTGTCATCCAAGCCTTAGAACTGCTGACATATTCTACTGGTTTAGACTTGACATTTTTAAAGCAACGAGGATTGGCCGATTTTCCTATCATTAGCAAAGGCAGCTTTTCCGAACCATCCATATTAGCGCCAACCAATAGCGTGATTCTTTCTTTGCTTAATTTCCCTCCGTGGCACTTTTCGTCTTTAAATGCAAGTGTTTTGTCAGGAGTGCATTTAAAAAAAAGACCGGTTTCGTCAACGTTAAAAATATTTCTCGGGTCTCTGTCCTGGATCATCTCTTCCAGATCTCTCTTCCACTGGTTAGCTTCCTGTAGGTTCACGGCCCCACTTTCACCACAGACTGCCTTAAACAAAATTTTATTGCGCTCTTTAAAACCATCCAGCCACCCAGTGCTAGCTTTAAAATTTTGCTTTCCTAATTCTTTAGCAAACTGCTCAGCCTTGATCCTAATCAGAGGCCCACTTACAGGAACTTTCTTGTCTCTTGTCTGCTTGAACCATTTCAGCACACAGTTGTCGACATCTGGATTTCCTGGCTCTCGCGATCGTTTCCTGTCTTTATCAAATTCCTCTGCACTGCTGAGAATTTTATATTTATTTTTTAAGTAAGTCGATAGGGTGTTGGGTGGAATTCCAAAGTCTTTCGCGATTTCAGATTTTTTCTTTACTCCTTTTTCCACTTCTTTAATCACACTGACTTTTTCAGCTAATGTCAAAGTTTTATAAGACCCTGGTTTTTTCGATGACGTTGATGCCATGATCACTACACAGTACACTCACTAAAAGTTAAGATTTGGAGAAACCGACCCTAAGACATCAGCAAACCTACGTTAGGTAACGGCCTTCACACGAAACGATATAAACCACGCACAATGCGACACACAATGTAGGGGGAGTGTCGGGTGTCAGGTACAATGACCTTGGAACGCGCTGCGCCGTCTCAGTTGCAAGCAGGGTTGAGTTATTTTTAGTGTGGCCTTCAACAGGCGGTGGCGGGAGGGGAGGTATGAGTCATCAGACTAAACGCAGGCGCGCGCGGTCCCGCGTTTGTTCTAACGCAAACATTTCGTCAAATGTGGCTTGGAATATGTTTTTTTTACTTTTTTATTTATGGATATTTTGAATCGTAATTTAATGATTTGCTACTTAAAAATTCGAATTATCCAAAATAAACTTCGAATTATCCACGATGTTTTAGCATTGTTTTAATACAAAATGCTAGGGACCACGGGAAAAATTCGAATTAAAGAAGATTTCGAATTAAAGAAGTTCGAATTATCCAGGTTCCACTGTACCATAGCCTTTCGAGGGGGACGGGTATGTTGAGACATGACCCGGAGTCAGGACGACAAAAGGGACTAGGGGAAGGGGGTGTTTAATATTGGTAAACTAATCTACAATCTAACAAGCAAATTAAAAGTAAATCTAAAACTAAAGCTCTTTATCTACCCTTATGAAAAAATTGTATAAAACTGTTTCAAATTTTTATACATTGCCATGGTAATGTATAAGAATGTATAAAAATTTGAAACAGTTTTATACAATTTTTTCATAGGGGTAGCAAGTTAGGGATCTCAAGACCGACAGCGAGCAACTAAGTCGAGAAGATCCACACACAGGGAACCACCACCAAAAGAACACGGAACACAATCCGAAAGCACCGTTCAACACTGCAGAACAGTATTGGTGTCTTTCACATGCATTGGGAAGATGAAATTACCAATCTTTTTCAGTTCAGCGTAGTCCATGAACCCATTTAACATTAAGTCGCGTTCAATAATAACACATGCTTTCATTAATTACACATGCTTTCATTACTGGAAATGGATCTGCGATAATATTACGTATCACAGCGATTAAATTCAATGTAAGTATCACTTGACACTCGGTTTTATTCTCAATCCTATTTTACATCCACTTCAAGATAGCTCTCTCCTTAACAACAATGTAGTGTTTATGATCTTGGAGTATAGGTCATGACCTATACTCCAAGATCATAAACACTACATTGTTGTAATAATAAGGAAGGTCAGGAGAAGAAACTTTATTCATCTCTCCTTAACAATCCATTATTTATCTTTTATCACCATAGCATCGTCTAAAACAAAGAAATAAAAGAAATCAAAATAAAAACAAACATGCTCACAAATAAACATATACAAAAGTGATATTGGTCATAAAAACACATGCATCAAATATCCCCCTGATGACCTAAATCACTTTTTAATTCTCTGCGGTCTTCGATAATATTGTGAGTCTTCGCGTTCTATCCTTTGGACCCCATATATCGTTCTTTGAGGAAACTCACACCAAACTGCCCCTTTCGGTATGTTCCACCAGTGTATCCTGGTTCCCTCTCCATCATCAGGTTTTCGTACACTTCTGCCGTCGCTCCCAGTAAACCGTTCCTCCAGGTGTATGCCGACGTCATATAGCCGTGCCCGTCTGCCCACCTAGCAGAGCAATCCGCGAGGGCAATCAAAGGGTCTATATTCTGCGGATATAATGTGCGATGACGTATGTCAGAGTTTGCCGGACGAAGTATATTTTGATTTAGAGGACGTCGCCTTAAGAAATTTTAGATATTAAACAATGTTTGACTCAATTTTTTGGTAAAAGTTTTAATCCACGAGATAGGTTGCAATTTGGTCATTTGGCCAGGCAGGTCTATCCGGAAAAATCGGGGGAATTGGAGAGGGTATATAAACAGGTTACGTAAGAACCATTCGGTTATTTAGTTTTGGACCTCGGACAGTACACGGACGAGATCTTCCGCTTTAGGGCAAAACTTTTTCCCCAAGGCCACTGTCATTTACATGCCCCAACGCGATGAAAAGATTGAAGAACAATAAACACTTGCTCCACGTCCTAAAGTCTGCAAAGCCTAAATTACGTACTGCTATATTGAATAGCTCGGACGAGGAGTTGATTAAAACAATTTGCGATTGTTGCCTGAATACTCTAAACGGAAATCATAAGATCGATAAGCGATTGAAACGAAAATTATCCAAGCATCGTAACACACTGAGAAAGTTGGTTGAACGGGGGACGAGTGTAATACTACGTGATACTACCTTTTATATAGACTGTGTAGGAAAGCACGTTATACCTTCGCCATGGAGTCTTTCACTTGCATTCAGGCTACCATTTACCACGCTTTGCAGCGGACAGAACCCAGATCCACTCTGCCGATGTGTAGCTGGTGTCGATTGAGGCACCAAGATGTTGAGCTTGCTGGTGTGGAGTTGCGGCATACAACATATGCATCGCGTGCGAGCATACCGCGTCTTGTCTGCAGAATCTGTTGCGGACCTCTCATAACTGTGGATCGGTCGGCGCATGAGTGCTGCATGTGCAAACCGATCGCCCAAGTCGCAGCATGTGGGGACCGAACGGAGAGCAGCATAACCCTGGCACCATCTTACTGAGGTTTAACCCAAGATGCTGCTCTGGGCCATGCGTTCATCGATGAGCTGAAGACGATGTTTGAGGAGGAGGCGGCGCTTGACTTATCCTCGAGAGCATCAATTTCACCTCCACCTCCGCTCATCCCCATTACGGAGATGAACCGGCCTCAAGTACCTCAGCCAGCAACAACACCAAGACCTCAGCCAGCAACAACACCACCACGACCTCAGCCAGCAACAACACCACCACGACCTCAGCCAGCAACAACACCACCACGACCTCAGCCAGCAACAACACCACCACGACCTCAGCCAGCAACAACACCACCACGACCTCAGCCAGCAACAACACCACCACGACCTCAGCCAGCAACAACACCACCACGACCTCAGCCAGCAACAACACCACCACGACCTCAGCCAGCAACAACACCACCACGACCTCAGCCAGCAACAACACCACCACGACCTCAGCCAGCAACAACGCATTTGTGAGTAAGATGCTCACAGTGTGCTGACCGGCTAGAGTGAAGATTACCCCACTGAGTTTTGAAAATGCTTTCGATTAAGTCTCTTGTGCAACACATTCATGAAGTTCTCCCAGTAGAAGATTCATTACTGAGAAACCTTTGTCGATCCCTCCCTATCCCATCCCGATTTGTTGATGAGCAGATTTCCCAATACTTCATAACCGTACTTGATAATGACCTAACGGTCGAAACGCGTAGTACAGACAATAAACTTGTGGAATATTGCCATCTTCGTGTTATTTTTTAAAATACTTCATAACTGTTTACTCAAGAAGGTTCACCACAAATATCTGTTCAATACTGTTGTCTACCAATTAGTCTCTTACTACATCCACCTATGGGAAACCTATTTCATTTATACTTTTTCCATGAATAATTATTCCCAGACCGGAGAAGACAGATACCCCCATTAAGAATGCCTGTACAGTTACTCATACTCTTAGACGTCACGAGTTGCATGAAAATTAAATTGTTCAAAATGTACCATGGCTAACGCAGCAAGAAATTTTGGGGGTAAATAAAATTTTTAAGGATGTGAGAGATTTTGCAACGCATACTGGAGAATTGTATTGATGTTATTAATAAAAAAATTATTATTGTTACGCATGCCTTTAATTGATCACTCAACATGCCCACTCATCTTTTCGATTTTTGTTGTTCATTTGTTTTAGGAGATGGCAGCACCGTCGGCAAGATTCAAGATTGCGGACAAATCCAAGATGGCGACTGTCCCAGTATCCCCATTTTTACACATTAATTAATGTCTCGCGGAATAATTTATCATATATTTGGAGGAAACTAATGGGTTGTTGCTTTTCCAGGAATTCCCCGCGGCAAAAATTTGTTATTGAATGACAAGTTCGAGAATTGTGTTTTGCTTCTTTTCGGTGGTTTAGTTTGCAATCGTAAATAAAGAGGACGTAAGGAGCGGGATAAAGTAAATCTTAAATACTTTAGGTAAAGATTTAATGTAGCAAGGTAAATGCGAAGGAATTCGAATATCTAATTGGAAAGAATCACGCTCAATCCAGTAGCGATTGTTCAAGCGAACGACCAGTGGCAAGAATCCACTCTTCTTGCGATGACGTCACGGCTGGTTGCTCAGGCCTTGTCTCTCGGTGGCTATGGCTGAGCGCACTTGCAGGGTTTGCTTATGAGAAAATAATGCAAAGGACTGGTCGAACGCAAGCGAAAGTTACACAACGGGCTTCAAGAGCATAAGATACACGTATGTACTATTTTGGGCCGTAATCTAAGCTGTCGTATGGAATCGAATAGCGGACAGGCATCCTCTTTTATTTACATGCACGGATGGTTAAAGGTAAGAAAATATATTATCTTTTTTTAATGGACTATGTACCATGTCTTTCTTCTTTAATACCATGAAAATCGTCAAAAATATCGAAAAATAAGTGTAGTGATGTTTAAAATTACTAAAAATAATGAACCAAATCTTTAATTTAAAAAAATCTTCGTTTTACAAAAAGAATACAAATAAATCAGATATTTGCGGTAGAAAAAATGAAGACAGCCTAAATTAAATTTCTTCCTGTCTTCTTAAAATTAAAAATCTTCCTCTAAATAATTGATTAGTCTTAAAACCTTTGAAATACATAATAAAACTTGTGTAAGCAATTTTGATTTGCTCCGGATTTTATAGTGCTGTTTAAATTATCTCAAAGTTGACCATTTAAAGAACTGGCCAGCATCTTAAGAGCCATAGCTATTCTCACTTTGGTGGCTGCTCTTTCATAGAGTGACCTTTAGACCTTTTAGACCTTCGTTGATGTACTGAATTTATATGATTGATCAACGCAAACTAAAGATGACAGATAATGTTCAAGATATAAAATTGGCCTCATATTCCCAGATTGACGATGGAAAAACTATTTCCAAGAGCTGAAGGTGTCTAGGCTCCATCTTTTGTGCTACTGCCTCGAGCTCCTTATGGAAAGATGACTTTATGGGCTGGAAGCGTCCTTATCAATCCAAATAATGGCACTAATCTCTGTTTTTTCGATTAAAATCGCACAGTTTTTATCCTTAATAGATTCTTCGTGGAATGGGGGGTGAAGAGGTTTTTGGCGCGCTTTAAAATTCGTTATATTTATCATTGAATATCTGGCGAAGGAAAACTCACATTTACATGCGGTTTTCCTTTTTGAATTCAGAAAATAATTCTCTGTCCGCCTGTGAAATAAAAAATTCGTGCAAGTTCCCCATTCATATTAACCTAGTTCAGCAGTTTTATTAAGTTTTATCCATCTAAAGATGAGTGCTGAGGAATACTCTTTGAAGGAACTGGAATGAAAATATCAATACTAAGGGAACATTTTATTTAAAATTACCGATATGGCTGTGAAAAGTTGAAATAGTAAAACGCGTTTTACATCTACTTGTACATACTACCACGCAAGCTGCCTCAATAGGCGTGTGGCTCGGGGTGCTAGAACACCAGCCATCTACATATGATAATAATGATAATTTCGTCTTTATTTTTCAAGCGAAAGGATTTTGGAAATTTTGAATTTTGATTTCCTCTGAGGAAATAATGCCTTGCATTTGATGTAGACCTTAAAAGTAGTCCTTTCCATAAAGTAAGTCCTTTAGTATAGTAGACACGCAATTAAGTTTCAGCTTCCGGTGCCATTGAAAAGGCTCCGGGCATTTGAGTTTTGCATAGTCAATTCAAATTCAGCGCGCAACTAATCGCGGCGCTTGCTGGCACTTTCCGGAGGTCTGCATGTTATCCTCGCCGCAGGCGTCATCCTAAACAAATCACCGTCGTCCTGTCACCATCTCGCTCGTGATGCAAAATAATTATTATTTTTCTAAGCGTTGTTATGATTTCCTAGCTGTGTCATGGACTATTTATTCTTAACATCATGTCTCCTGTGAGTATTAACTGTGAAGATGAGTTTTTCATCTGCGCGGAATAGCTACGGGAATGAGATTTTCTAGATTTTAAACTCATCCTGAATTAGGCTGTATCTATTTCGTGGTCATTAGACCACGGGTAGCCAACCAAATTGGTCTTGCTGGCCACTTTGGAAACCCATCAAAACTCCGCGGCCCACGGATCGAATTATATTCCTCCGAACTCCATAATAGATTTAGACTCATTCTCGACTTTTTCGGAGTGAAATACATTGGGAGCTTTCCATTCGTCGACGCAAGTTGACATGCGTCGACAGAAGTCGTGTTTTGTGGTTTCCATTCGTTGGAGTTGCCGACACAGGCGGACAACCTCCCCCGCACGGGGGGAAGAGAGTAATCTCTTCCTTTGGGGAGCCGCGCCCCCACAGACCCGAGCCCACCGAGGAGACAAGCTCGTTAAAAAACCCCGTCGCTCGCTCGGAGAGTGTCCAGACAGCATGTGACTCTGCTGTTCTGAGTAGCCGTAACATCTGGCGTCCAGAATCACCCACGTGTTTGCCGTGCGTGGAGACCCGTACAAGGGGGAGAAGGGGATCCTGGTGGGTGAGTTCTCCGGCACCCAGCTGGGCGTCGGAAACCCGGTATGGGCCGGAGTTCAATACCCCACTTCGGCCCTGGATTCCCCGAAAACGGGCGGCCGAGAAGAGCCCAGCTCGGTCAATCGGCTCCTGGCGGCTGGGGAGCTTGGCGGCTCCTTCCGAGCGTACGCCAGGACGGGTTAGTGCTGGAGATATGGGGGTCTCCGTAGGGCGGCCGAAGGCGTGTGGGTTCGGAGGGCCCCTGCGCTGGAGGTTCTAACCCGAAAGGGATCCCCTGTCAAAGGTTCCTATATCCCTTGGGTAGCCCTGACGTCCATTCCGGCTTGCGGGTGGCGTCCCAAATGTGTGGCTCCGTGGTGGGTGGGGAGCCCAGGGGATGAATTCTATATACTTGGATGGCTGAAGAAACTCTACATCCAACAAAAAGATCCCGTCCAGACGACGGGAGAGTTAAAGTTAACGGCGCTAGTCAGCGCTACCTAGTAATGAGGTGCCAGAAGGAAGGGGAGAACCTGAAAAAGGTGTCCCCCTTCCTTATTCGTAAAGTTTTGTCGGGTTTGGTTCCCGGGGAGCTGAAATCAGCTAAAAAGCTTCGCGATGGCACACTGCTCATTGAAACTGAAAATGAAGCCCAGAGCGAAAAGTTACTTAAGGTTAATAAGCTGCATGATATTCCCGTCAGGGTCGAGGTGCACTCCACCCTAAACACCTGTCGGGGAGTTATAAGCCACTTTGATCTGCTGTACGTTGAGATCGACGAGATCAAACGTGAGATGGCCTCCCAAGGAGTCTCTGATGCTCGTCGACTCACTACAAGGCGCAACGGAGAGAAAATCGACTCGACATCAGTCGTACTCACGTTCGCGCGTGACAAACTCCCTGACAGAGTGTTTATCGGATACGAATCGGTCCCAGTGCGACCATTCATACCGGCACCCCTGAGATGTTTCCAGTGCCAGCAGTTCGGTCATATGGCCACGAGGTGCCAAGGCAAAGCCACCTGCCCACGATGCGGCCTGGACAAGCATGAGGGTGAGTGCAATGGTGACCAGCGTTGCGTCAACTGCGAGGGTGCTCATCCCGTGTACTCCCGCAAATGCCCGAAGCTGATAGAAGAGCGGAAAATAATGGAGATCAAGACGGTAGAAAAGATCCCGTACTTTGAGGCGAGGAAAAAGTACAGAGCTATAGTAGCTCCTACTTTTTCCAGATCTTTCGCCCAAATAGCTTCCGCTCCTATCGCCAAAATCACCTTCTCGACTCAGACGGAAGAAAATTTGAACAAGAAGGCTGGAGAACAAAAATCGGCCGCGCCGGCTAAGGCCACAGATCCGGCAAACAAGGATAAAGTCGTGGGAACGAAATCTCCAAATAAGAAACCCAACAAAAACAACGCCGGGGCTACACAAACCAAACGCGGGAACTCTCAGTCCCCCGGCCCCTCTGATAAGGCTCCAAAGAGCCAAACCAATTTAATGGAATTGGAATACCTATCCGATACGGATATTTTAAAAATTGAGAGCAAAGGGAAGAAGAGTCACGTCAAGCGCCTCAAGCGCCCTTCGTGACTCAACTGCTCCTTTTAGTTTTAATCCTCTTTTATATTTTAATCATGGCTTTTATCGTGCAATGGAACTGCAACGGTTTTTATAAGCATAAGGAGGAACTTGAAATTTTAATAAGAGATTTTAACCCTTCCTGTATATGTTTGCAGGAAACGCGTTTTAAAGATACAGACAAGGGATATTTAAAACATTTTAACACTTTTAGACTGGACGATACTAGTGGCCAACGAGCCCATGGTGGAGTTTCGGTTTTTGTCCGGGAGGCTCTTTACACCTCCCGAATAAATCTTAACACGCCGTTCCAAGCGGTAGCGGTGACGGTGCACGCTCCCGAGGCGATAACGGTGTGCAACGTTTACCTGCCGGAGGGTGCACCCGTCACCCGTTTTAATCTAGAATCCCTTGTTCACCAGCTACCTCAGCCTTTTATTTTAGTCGGAGATTTTAATGCTCACGATCGTCTATGGGGAAGCACCCCGGAACAGTGCAACCGCAGGGGACGTATTTTATCAAGTTTTATTAGTGATTTTAACCTTTTTTTACTCAATAACGGCGAGAAAACCCGTTTTAACTCTTATAGCGGCGATTCTTCCTCCATTGACTTGAGTATTTTATCGACTAGCTTGGTCAATAAACTCAAACTCTCTGTGCATAAGGATCTTAGTGGGAGCGATCACTTTCCCCTTTTAATCAAAAGGGAGCAAAATTTAAACCCCGATTTTATTAGACCAGGCTGTTGGATTGTCCGGAAAGCTGATTGGCATCTTTTTCACTCAAATTTTAACTACGTGTGGGATAAAAACAACGACTGTGTAACAAACGTAAATCTTTTGACATCCAGCATCATTCAAGCCGCCGAAATTAGCATACCACGATCTCGAAGCATCCTTCCAAGAAATGCGGTGCCATGGTGGAATGAAACCTGCGCAGAAGCCATTAAAAAACGTAAGAAAGCTCTCCGAATTTTCAACAAGTATCCTACAGCAAATAATCTCTCCGCTTTTCGGCGACTAAGAGCGAAAGCGCGTCAGGTAATAAAGGACGCAAAGAGGATTTCTTGGATGAATTTTGTCTCCGGTGTCAACCACAGGACTCCACTTGCACAGGTATGGCGTAAGGTGAGGAGCATATCGGGTAGCAGCCAGCATCTAGGTATATCCTTCCTAGAAGTCGAAGGAAAGGTTATCACTTCTCCAGCTGCGATAGGGAACGTATTCGCCCAATTACTCGCCAAAGTGAGCAGCGACGAATGCTATGAACCTTCTTTTGCGATCCTCAAGAAAAGGCTCGAGAACGTCCCTATATCCTTTATGGAGCCTAAAACAACGGCAGACTACAATATGCCATTTACCATTTGGGAGCTGAAATCTGCCATCCATGACTCCCACGACACGTCCCCAGGACCCGACGAGATCCACAATGCCTTCCTCCGAAATCTATCGGAATCGGCGTTGCTGGAAATCCTTGAAACTTTTAATCAGCTCTGGGCCAATGGGGATTTTCCTCCGTCCTGGCGGGAGTCCGTCATTGTTCCCATCCCAAAACATGGAAAAGACCGAGCTGATCCGAATTCTTACCGGCCGATTTCTCTCACCAGCTGCCTGTGCAAGTTAATGGAGCGAATGGTAAATCGACGTCTCATTTGGTGGCTGGAGCGTCGAAAACTCCTCTCTAGGATACAATGCGGATTCAGACGGAACCGTTCCACAATGGACCACTTGGTTAGAATTGAAAATTTCATCCAAGAAGCCTTCCTTCTCCGCCAACACGCAGTCGGTGTATTTTTCGACTTAGAGAAGGCTTACGACCGGGTCTGGCGACGTAAGATTCTACGCGTATTACGCGAGTGGGGTTTTAGAGGCTGTTTGCCCATTTTTATACAAAATTTTTTAACCAACCGTGTTTTTAAAGTAAGGACGGGACAGTTGTTGTCAAATTTTTACCCTCTTGACAACGGAGTTCCCCAAGGCTCCGTTCTGAGCGTGACGTTGTTCGCTATTGCGATCAACGACATAGCTCACTGCATCAAGGAGCCAGTGTTAGGGTCACTGTTTGTGGATGATCTCGCGATTTTCTGCAGATCATCTAGGGTCGTGAATGCATCGCGTATGGCGCAACTCACCATCAATAAACTTCACAAATGGACCCAAAATAACGGCTTCCTTTTCTCTTTGGAGAAAACAAAGTGCGTTCACTTTTCTCGCACTCGGGGCGTCCATGTAAATCCCACGTTACACCTAGGTGGTAGAAACCTCCCATTTGTGGAATCAGTCCGTTTTCTGGGGATGACCCTCGACCACAAACTCAACTGGAAGGAGCACATTAATTCTGTCAAGGTAAACTGTTTGAAGTCTTTGAACATTTTAAAGTTTTTAAGCCACGCATCTTGGGGAGCAGACCGCACCACCTTAATTTTACTTTACCGCACACTGGTGCGGTCGAAATTAGACTACGGCTCATTCGTGTATGCGTCCGCTCGAGAGACGTATTTGAAAGCACTTAATTCAGTGCACAACGCAGGTCTGCGACTATGCACTGGGGCGTTTAGGACCAGCCCGATTCCCAGTATATATACCGACGCAGGCGAGCCTCCTCTATGCTACCGAAGGACCTGGCTTCTTTGTAGCTACGTTTCCAAAATTTTAGCAATGACGAGTCACCCATGTTATAGTTTACTTTTTAAACCCCGTTTTATTAATGTTTTTAACCGAAGGACTAAAGCAACCAGACCAGTCAGCGTTCGTTTTAACGATTTTATTCGCGGATGCGAATTCACGCTACCTGAAGTGTATCCTGTTTCATTCTCGGAACACCCCCCTTGGATCACTCCCACTCCGGTGGTGAATATTCTTTCACGATCTCGACCGAAGTCTTCCACAACTCCCTCGGAGTACCAGCGTTTGTTTGCCATGTTCCGATGGAATCACCCCAACCTTACCCCCGTTTACACTGACGGTTCGAAAGATAACTCTGCTTGTGCATGTGCAGTGTTCTCCCCTATCCACGGGAACATCAGAGCAAAGCTTCACCCGATGTGCAGTGTGTACACGGCGGAGCTTTATGCCATAAGGACAGCTCTAGAAGCCCTAGGTGACCACGGCGGCTCCTTTGTCATATGCACTGACTCCAGGAGCTCGCTACAAGCCATCTCTGGCTTCTCACCCGTGCACCCGATCGTGCAAGATATACACTCTCTCCTGCTGACCCTTTCGAGAAAGGGTTTGAATATCCATTTTCTGTGGGTACCGGGACATGAGGGGATAGCCGGGAATGAGATAGCAGACGCTATGGCCAAGGAAGCTCTGAATAACGAAGTTCTTGTCTCAACGCTGGTTCCCCACGAGGACTTACGAGCATCTCTAAGAAACGTGGTATTTGGAAAATGGAGGGAGTCATGGAGGACTCTAAATAATAACAAGCTCCGTGGCATCAAGGACATGGTAGCAGCGTGGCCCTCCTCAGCTCGTAGTAATCGGAGAGAGGAAGTAGTACTTACACGATTGAGGATAGGGCACAGCCCCCTGACCCATGCGTATCTCTTTACTGAAGAGAAGGAACCTCCCCAATGTGGGGATTGTAAATGTCCATTAAGTATTAGACACATCATGCTAGATTGTGTTAAGTACCGCGAAGCGCGAAGACGAAATAATCTAGGGGGAGACCTAAAAACCCTTTTAGGAGACCACCCTACCAACTTAATCTGTACATTTCGGTTTCTCAGAGAAATTAACATTTTTAATAAAGTCTAATTATGCACACTTTCAACGAAGACATCAGATGCAGTAGATTACTTTATACATAACTTTTGTAATTAAATCGCACAGTAGTGGTGCAAAATGACCTTGCCGTCGACGCACCCTAAATCCAAATACTACTACTACTACTACGGACAACCTCATTATTTTCATCATCAAATGTACAAATATACTTCTCTACAGTAACTATTCTTTCAGGGCATCCATAAAAGTAACTTTTGCTTCTTCTACTCCATTCTTATCTTCGAGTTCTCCTTAGTGAGACTGTTCACTGAAAATTTGTTCCTCAGGGTGGATCTCATATACTGTCAATTGATTGTCACACGGGAAAATTGTAAGTTGTAACTATCAAATTCTGATGAAATTTACCAAACTTTTTGGTTCATATGGAACATTGAAAAATTCGGTAACAATTACCAAACAGTTTGATAATTTCTATCAAACTGGTATGGTACCGAAATGGCATCAGCAATTCGATAAAACTGCTAAAATCAATAGGATAATAAAACCGACGGAGCGTGCACATATGAAAGATTTTCCACCCAGAAAACATTATTCTGATTGCAAATTATAAAATTAGGGGTTAAACGTAAGTTTCTGCAAAAGAAATAAACAAAAAAGTGGAAAAAACACGCCTGGAAGAAGCATTGAACGTGGGCCCCCCGCGTGGTAACAATGGACTCAGGCAACTTTTTTTTCCAAATTTATTTATTGCCAAAGCACAATCTATGTATACAGTACATTAATAAGATAGTCATATTACAATTGCATCATGCTCCAAAATTCACCAAATATTTATTACAAATACTGAAAAGTTTTAAATAATAAACTGTTCAAAAATACAAAAGAGAAAAAGGAAAGAATTGTTTTGCATATAACACATTTTTAAGATATTTTTGGCATCTACACACATCATCCTCATCTCCTTGTCCTTTACTTTGTCGGTAAATATTCCATTTTTGTTACAGATCATATGTATGTACCTTGCGACTATTAAGCTCATAACATCCATCTTAAAACTTGGAAAAAGTTTAAAATTTAGACAGAAAATTTTAATGTTATCCACTTTTTTCGCCGTAAATATTTAGTTATTTATACATATTTTTCACTTTTGTCCACTCATACTTCACTTTATCACAGTTTATAAACTTATGTCTAATATCTTCGGGCACATTACAGACGTCACATACATTTGTTTCTTCCTTCCCTATTTTCAGTAAATTGTCTTTTGTCATACATAAAATGTGCATAACATTAAAAATAGTTACTTTGTATTTTAAGTTTAAATTAACATTTTTTAAATTTAACCAGATTCTTTTATTTTTAATTTGGCTTTCAACCTACCCATCCCCCGTTTCCGTGATTAGATGTGTGTAAATCTTTTTTGCTGTCAACAAATCATTTAACTCCAATTTTCCGATATGTCTTTTGCCCCTTTCGGATACTTTTTAAATGTTACCATATTTTCTAATATGTTTATTGCTCTTAACGTTAAAACCTTTTCGTAGTCATCAGCCTTTTATTATTTTTGCAACCAGATTATTCGGCGGAGGCAAAACCTGTGCAATATACCATAATTTTCCCATCATACATGTATTTAAAATTGTCTCTCGTTGCAAAAGGTTTAAATTCCTATCGTGCATTCTGAAACAGTCACCAATCACGGTGTTTTTTTTTTATTTTTCCCAATTATTATTTAGCATCGGTAAAATATCCGGTTCCCACATTATTCCTAGTATTTTAATTTTTTCTCTGCCTTCCCATAGATCAGAAGCTATATTGTCCTCATTCAAAAGGTTTAAATAACATGTTTTATTTTCGTTTAAATTCATCCCACTCATTTCCGAATATTCCTTAATAATGTTATACACTATCCTATGCTCTTCCTTGTTTTTCAAAATTATCGTGACGTCATCCGCATAGGCAATTGCTGGAGGACTATAGTCTCCAATGTTGAAACCAATGTCTCTCTCCTCCAACATCTCTAGGAGCGGGTTCAGCTGTTGGCAGAAAAGCAACATTGATAGCGGGCAACCCTGTCTCAGTGAATTACCCACTTCAATCCAATCAGTATTGAGATTGTTTCTAATTTTCACTTGTACTAGAGCACCATTGTACAAAGTGGCGATCATCTTTAAAATTTTATCGGGGAAGCCCATTTTTTCCATTGTTAAAAATAAGAATTTCATATTAACCTTGTCAAAAGCTTTTTCAAAATCTAAGGCCAAAAGTTGCAAATTTTTAACACCCAAATTATTTTTTGTGAGTATTATATCCTGTATTATCTTTGTGGCATCTATTATATTCTCTCCATTTGCTTTTTATTGCGAATTGCAATCGATGTATGACTTGGTTGGCGATCCTCATTGATTCTGTTTTTATCATCTTTGCCAAGATCTTGTAGTCTGTATTTAAGACCGATATTGGTCTGTAATCCTGGATTCTCAAAGGGTTTCCCACTTTCGGAATAAGTGTATAATCTTCCCTTCCCTTTGCGAGGGCGTTAGTATTCCTTTATTGAGGATAAAATGTAAAGCCTCGAATAGCTGATCCTCTATTATTTTCCCGAAACTTTTATAAAAGTCTGTTCCCAGTCAATCTGTACCCGCCGCTTTCCCTCTTTTTAGATCCTGAATAGCTATTTGCAGATCTTCCGAAGTAAAATTTTGTCCGATTTCCACTTTGGTCTCTTCCGACAAAACCCTTCTGGGAATTAACCCTCCCGAGATTGAGACATTCGAATTTATAAATGTTCCCTCCCCGTCTGGCCTGATTCTGACAAGAAGACATCTCTATCTTAATGGAAACAATATTGTGGTCCGAAATTTATATCGGAAACAAGTGCCGTTCCAAAATTTTCATCAAAGAGTTCCTGTTGAAATAAAACCTGTCAATTCTTGTGGCGTAATTGTTTTCGATCAAAGTAAAATATTTTTTTTTAATAATAATAATTTTGGATTTTGAGACGGCATACTGTGGATTGACCGTGTGAGTAACCAGGAAGTGCTAAGGAGAGTAGGAGAAAAGAGAAGCCTCCTAAAAACATTAAGCAGAAGAAGGGACAACTTAGTTGGCCGCATTTTGAGGCACGATGGTCTGATGAAGACAATCGTGGAAGGACAAGTGGAAGGGAAAAAGGGCAAGGGACGGCCCCGAATGAGTTATATAGGACAGGTTATGAAGGATGTAAAAGAGAATAAATATGTAGCTATGAAGAGATTAGCGGATAGGAGAGAGAAATGGAGAGCTGCGTCAAACCAATCTTAGGATTGTTGACTAATGATGATGATGCTTGGATTTGTCTAAAACTTTTGAGGATACATTGAATAGTCTCATTCTAAAAACATGAGCGAAAAATTTGTAGTCTGAGTTTAAAAGTGCAATCGGCCGAAAATCATCAAATGTTTTAAGCCGATTTTTCTTTGGCAAGGTGGAGATCACTCCAGCTCGTTGACTTAGAGTCAGTGATCCATTGCCTAAGTTACGATTGAATACGCGAACAAGAATGGGTTTTAGCTCATCCGAATACGCGATGTACAGTTCGTAGGGAAGGCCATCCGAGTCCGGAGCCTTGCCTTTGTGGAGAGACGGCAACATGGCATCAAGCTCGCATTCACTTATGTTCTCGATGAGCGCGTCGTGCTCATCAGCTGAGGGGCGGGGGGGGGGGGTAGTTGCTCTCTCCCCACTCCCACGAGTATCGGGAGAAGATAGACGCGTAGTGAGCCGTGGCTTCCTGTAAAAGATTTTTTCGGTTGCTATGAATGACGCTCACACAAACGCCATAATATATTATCATTTTAAATAATCAACTTCTGTTTTGAAATTTGAATAAGGTGTGACTACACATTCCCTTTGTAAGCTTAAGAGGAATACTTGATGCACACAATTGCATTACGTAGTTGCTCAATATCAATTTCTTGTTCAGATGCGCAAGAACACTTTATTTTCAGGCTTTTTATATCGATGTAGGTTGACTGTTACGTGCTGGGTGATATCCTTAGCATGGACTGGGACTAGTATGACGACTTTCATCCCATGATTATTCAACATGATCGCGAATGATTATACCTCGGGAATACTCCTAATTAAAGTGTTAATTTGTCGGGGTACACTAACATTTCCTTGCAGCTTTAATATCTATGATAATACGCTATTAAATCATCTTGTGAGTAGGAGATGACAACCTTTGATAAACAAGATATTACGATATTACTTAAGTTATGATTCTTAAGATGTTAAAAGCTAAATAACTTAGTCACTCAATGAAATGTGATATTCTTAATGCAAACAATTGAAAATGAAATGCCCATAATTGTAATTATCCTACGTATTCTAGTATTTATTGTCTTTGATGCACCAGCTTACATTGCACTTGAAAGTAGAAATAAATAGGAAAATAACGTAAACAAAATTTAAACATTATCGCCACCACAATTAATTAAAATGAAATCATTTTTACCAACCTATCTTTTAAGGGTTGTTTATGGAACTTTCAACTGCAATTGTGTATTCGTGTAAAGGTATAAACAGAAGAGAAATCGTTTGACACATTGCAATTAGGACTCCAAAATCACAATGTAAGTAATTAAGAGGGAAGAATAAATTCGAAGAAGCGTTGATCAGGACAAATTTTACATTGTTTAAAGGCGGTATTGTTTGGAACCTGATAAAAACTGCGCAAAGTCAGGGAAAACGTATAATGCGGCAAAATAAAATAGAGGTTTCATTATAATTAGATATTGTGAGTTATTAGTTGTGCTTACTATTATTCTTCCATTCGGATATTGTATTTACATTTAAAGTGATAATAAATTCTTATTGTAATAAAATGTATCAGTTTAAAAATATAACAAAAAAATGTGAGTGAAATTGATGAAAAATATTTAGTTTATATTTGCAATGTTTGTTACTGCACCCTCGGTCAACTATTTCAAATCAGTTGATCTTCCAGAAAGTGTTTCCCAATTCAAGCTGCTGGTGCATTAACAATTTTCATAAGTTGGAAATATATCCTCTCATGTATGCACTCATATTTATTTCATTTTAGATTCTGTAAATTAAGAATTTCATTTCAATGCCACCTGCATTAAATTGAGCTATGAATTTATATGAATTTCAATACTATATTTATTATGTTCGCTTCTAGCATAATCCTATCATTCAATATATGATGATGTAAAACTCATTTTAACGTAAGATTTGTGAAATGTAGAAAACAGTCCTTAGATCCATTGACGTTTACTCATGCATGAGGTAACTAGTGTGTGTTTAAAGGTATCTAAACTTGCATATAATATACATAGTTTAAAACTCACAGCGGTGGTCACGGAGAAAAACTTGGTAAGTCATTGAAACCAAATTTTACAGGGGAGCAATTTTAAACTTCAACGACTCATCATAATTCGTGTAACGTTTAGAAAGGAAAAAAATTCTGAAAAATTGCTTTTGAAAAGCAGAGAGTAAGTTAAAATAAGTCGAAATGGAGTAAAGTCATATTTATTGAATTGAAAATTCGGTAACTGAAATAAAGCCAGAAAAGACCAAGAAGAAATACATGTTTATTGAGTATGATCGTAATCTGGATCGATTTCCCCTAGATCTGTTTCAAGTGGATGATAACTGTCGGTCTTCAAAATTTAATATAAATCATGGAATGCGCTGTCAATGAGTGGCAACAGGTCTCGGTAAGATCTTTTTTCAAGCTAGGTTTATAGGGAGAGGTTCAGTGTTCAACTAAGTTACCTGGGACATTTTGCACGGCTTACCTATCTTTTTGGAATTAACACTACGCAACTCGTCATCGCTAAACTTTTGGCCATCTCCATCAATTTAAAAAAGTTGAAATGGTCCTTTCTTTTCTTCCTAAGGAGCTAAATTAAATAAATGTCCCATTTCCATTTTAAGTTTCCATTTTATATCCTCAAAAGGATATTTCGTTTTAGCTATCCTCATCATCTGCAACCAGTCATTTAGGCTATTAATTTTAATTTGTGTATTTTTAAACGCGGTCTATGACTGCATGATAGCCGTCACACTCCATATGCGTGTGATCACTGGCAAGGAACTTTTGGCTCACAGATTCATGTTCAGGGAGCTTATTCACGGCGTACAAAAACAAAAGTGCGACAGTGTTATTTTTATTTTGGCCACCACACTGATTAGGATAGGAGTAACCTCATTGACGCCGGATGATATGGTTTATCTCCGTGCCGTTACAGTCATAATTACTCAGTATGACTGTAACGGCAAGACGCTATTTCGTCGGCCCCTTTATTGACCTTACCAGTTCAGCAATTCCCCTTCCTCGTGGGCCTCTTTTCCGGCTGCTGAACATCCCTTGTCCGTCTTTCCGTTCACGGCTAATCCTCTACCATCGCCTAGCTTTACCCCTATCCCATAGCCACCTAGAAAAACCATGTACATTTAAAGCACACCCATGATTCGTGGTAGCGTTTAAACACTCGTGTCACGGGAAAAATAATCAGTGGGATTTCACAAAGCTGCGAAACTAATTTTTAGCAGCATGTGGCCTATGAACGCACAAGCATGGACTAAATGACAATACTTCATCGATTGGAAATTTTTTTATGACGGAGTAACCACCTCTTCCTTGGTGGCTATGCCTCTCCGCATTTCTCTAATTTACACCTGACTCCGCCGTTTCCCTCCTTCGACTGCCAAATGTTTCCCTTCCCGTGCAACTCCCTCTCCCTCCTACCGTCTTCCTTACACGTCCACCTTGGGTCAATCATTGCGAGTCTAATCTTCCCGTCTTGATCTTTTACCTTCTGCGGTCCGCTTCTCCCTTCTTCCCTGGAATAAAAGATCTCTTCCGATCCTGAATTATTTCTTGATATTTCTCCAACAATAAGTAGGAGGCGTGGAGAGTTAACTATTTCTTTTGACCCTTATTCACAGTGTCCGGCGATAACTGGTGGAAATGTTTTATATCCATGAGAATAAACTAAAATGGTAACCTTCCACACAATTTTATTTACTGAAGTACCGACCCGGTTTCGACACGTAGTGTGTCTATCAAGGTACCAATTTGGCTTCCCAAGTTCTATATATACCGTCCAGCAAGAGAAAGGTGGGGTGGAAAGGATAGCAAGGGATGGGGGAGACAGTTTGACTAAAAAGATGCGTAATAGGGAAGGTCTTTGAAGAAGGGGGGGGGGCTAGGGATTACGTACAGGCAGTGAATCGGGGAGGTAGGAAGAGAAGTAATAGCAACCAGGAGAGGAGCGGGTGTTGGTGAAGATCAGACATTAAAAACATCTCTGTATTCACAGAGCGGGCAGGAAGGTTCAAATGATCAGGGTTAAAAGAGGCGATTGGGTAGAATACACTTCATCGTTACAAAGATTATGCGGGCTGTTAACAATTTCAAATTTCTCGTAAAATTCCAGCTTTTGCCCTTTCTATATGCAATGTAAAATATCAAAATCAAAGTTGATGAAATGTTTACAATAGTTCAAATGTTTAGCAAAACATGATTTTTACGTCATTATTGATAAAACTATTCCTGTGTTCAATCACTCGATCTTTAAATCTCCTCCCAGTCTGTCCTACATAATGAATATCACAATTATTACACTTAAGCAAGTATACACCGCTTTTGCTTTCTTGGTTATACATGTCCTTAGAGTTACACAATCGTTTCTCCAATGTTGCCGGGGTATAGAAGGCGACTCTAGCTTTGTCTTTGGGTTATTAAGAATTATTTTCTTTAGATTGTATGATAATTTACCTACAAGTGGCAGTTTTACCCAACGGGACGGTAAATTGCTCTGAAATGACAGAGGTTAGTGTCTGCGTGGCTTTCTTGGATCTTGAGCGCTCCAGTAGCTTGTCAATGCATGAAGAATTGATTGAAACAAAGTTTTTTTTTCAGTTATAAAAAGTACTTAAGTAAATAAAATTGTGTGGAAGGTTACCATTTTAGTTTATTCTCATGGATATTTCTATTGAGTTGCGGAGATGTGAATAAATGCGCAAGCTTCGATGAAAGCACGTTGCGACACTGAATAATTTTGCATTATCTTACATCGACATCTACATAATACCCTGCGAGCCACCTCTTGGGTGTTTGGCAGAGGGTAATCAATCACCAGCGTGCAGCATGTATTTAGACTCCCACATTCACACCACTTGGTCCAAAAAAACGTCACGCGTACTAACAAATTATGAGTACTATGTACTTACACGCTTACCGATTTTACAATAGAATATTGTTAATAAAATGCAAAAAATCCATAGAGAAAAAAAATTGTTCGCCTTGACCTTGATATGAACCCGGATCTCCCGATTTCCGGTCGAATACTTTAACCAGTTAGCTACCGATGCGTCATTCTCTGTAGAAATTTGAATTCTGAAAGTCGTCATTCTCCTCTGTGGAATTTTTATCTCTGTGGATTTTTCGCGCGATTTGTGCATTGCGAGTGACCCCGTAACGTTATCGCCGTGGCCAGTCCCGGCATAATTAGCTTTGTTTGTAAATGTCATTTCTGTAGTAACTGACCCTCAATGAAACTTGTCGAATTAAATTGGAGAAAGTTAAAGATTCATGAAATTAATGGCTTTGGGAATGGTCAACAAATTTTCAGGCTAGGTAACCAGCAAAAACGCTTAATTTCTAGATTATGGCCAAAATAATGTTAAAAAAATATAATTCTATGAATGGAGTTTAGACAATATCACAGGGCTCATCTGATCCAAAACTTAAGTTTTTTTTGCGGTGCACGCTAAGGTGGAGGGTATTTTATATATCTTTTGAAGCTAAACACGTATGAATTGCTCTCACATTCTAAAACACGAAATTAGTCGAAGAAAAGTGGAAATGCTGGAAGATTTAAAATCGTAACCCAACGAATTCATAGGAAAATGGTCTGACTCCGTGTCGTAAAGGAGCACGAGAGTACCTCGTGGCCTTCGTGCGATGTTTTTCCGCAAAGGCTTGCTCATAGATAACATTTTGGTTATGTGTCATAGGCGTATTGTGAATATTTTAGATTCCATTTATTTATTTTTTGCCTTCTCCGGAAGTTTCTCTTAGGGATACCGACATTTTGTGGAGGGAAATGAGGTAAGTCTGCAATCGGAGGAAGACAATTGAAGTTGACGGTCTTACGGGATCACAGCTGCCTGGAGAAAGTATATTTTGCATTATTTCGAGGGAATATTTTCAGCTGTATTTTATATCCCAGCATCATTCGACAGGTGGTTACTGAAGCTTGTGGGACTGCAACAGCCTTCTTTTGTTTGAATTTGAATTGGGTAAGGATTATTTATACGTCATGCCTTCACACTATTTGGTGGGCTCAGTGCGTCCTCAAATGACGGTTACGTGGAACTCGGTGGTATTCAAAGATCAAATTGAAAATGTATGATAAAAAGTTTAGGCCGCAATCGGGAACTTTCAATACCTTTATTAAATCATTTTGGAAGGATATTACCACCGCTTTTAATGAAGTTACTTTTTTATCGCAGTCTTTCTTTTAGGAATTATTTTCTTAAATTGACGACACTTCCTTCTTTTCTAGGCCACAAGAACTGCAATATGACTCAAAACAGTACAACGAATAATTACAGTAATTCTTTTCACGGAGAAAATGTATTCGATTGTGTTGTTCTTAATGGGACTGGTTGTGCAAATATGTCATCGGTTCCTGTTGAAGCGAACCCTGGGGACTTATTGCTAGCTATGGCCACTGCTGTTAATGACACAAAAATGCCTGTTCCGGAGTGGAAGGGCGTATTAATTGGTTTCTTCGAGTCCCTCGTGTGTGTTCTAACCATCGTGGGAAACATCATGGTCATCATGTGTGTTTTTACATACAGCCCACTTCGGATCTACTCTAACTTCTTCATAGTATCCCTCGCCGCTACGGACATCGGCGTGGCGTTATTGGTTTTGCCTTTGGGCATAGTTTATTGCGTACACGGTAGTTGGATTTTCAGCCCGGTCGTGTGCCAGGTGTGGAAAGCATTGAACGTTCTGTTCTGCGCCGCCTCGATGCTTCATTTGTGTGCCATCGCCGCAGATCGCTACTGTGCCATCAAGTATCCAATCACTTATTCTAGGAGGCGGACACTGATTTCGGTCCTGGTAGTCATCGTATCTATCTGGCTCTTTTCCATGTTTATCTCTTTGATTCTAATGTTCGTCAGACCGGAAGAGTTCTTCAGAAAATTCTCCGAGTACTCCTGCTGCGGACTCCGTTCCTTTGACAGTAATGTGGTGTCCTTCCTCGTCCTATTATTCTTCCTCACCCTGTCAGCCACGGCCGTCGCATACTTGCTGATATTCGTCAAGATGAGGCGGATATTGAGGGAGAGAAGTCAAAACTGGGTGTTTGGCGTCGGTGGTTCCAATGGGGATTGTAGTGTGGCCCAATATGCTGCAAGGAGAAGCGGAAGTGATGATCAAGGGCGGCAAGAGGTGGCGAACGGCGAAGTTGGGGCCGCTTATCCCTGTGGGAGGAAGGACACATTGGATTGCGGAGAGGCTCGAGACGCGTCCGGGTTGAGTGAGGCAGGAGTGAGCGAAGGTAGACCGTGTGCGAATGAAGTGCCCGATTTGGAGTGTTCTCTGGAAGCGGGAGGTGGTGAAATTGCTCACCAAGGCAGGGAGGAAAGGGGTTTGAGAAGTGCGTCATCGATGCGTGAGGTTTTGTGCGTCCCCTCGTCTTCATTTTCAAAGTCGTCTTTTTCGAGAGGCGCGGTCATCGATCACTGGCAGAGGAGTTCGCAGTCGCAGGAGAGGAGATTGGCACGGACGCTAGGGTTGGTCATGGGAGCGTTTGTGGTTTGCTGGGTGCCTTACTGCATTTTGGAGATCATTATGTTGTCGAATGCCTCCTTCCATCCATCGCTGGAGTTGGAAGTGAGCCTGACGTGGTTAGGATACTTCAATTCCACCCTGAATCCGGTAATATTTACAGTTTTCAACCGGCAATTCAGAAAAGCGTTCAGAAAACTTTTACGCTTAAAGCCTTGAAACTTAAGGTTAACCGAAACCATGTCCGCATGTCTCAGCATGAAGAATCATACTTTGATATGAGAAGGTTATTACGAATGAATTGTTTTCAACCCATCATCTACCTTTTTTTTGTAAACTAATTTCCTTCAAAAAGAAAATATATTGGGTAAGTAAAAAGAGGTAATTCGTGCACGGTAGTATTTATTTGGGAAGTATATTTTTTCCTTATTTTTGCGCGCTGAGACAGTTCTTTTGATGTAGCGTACAACTTCGATCAAACGATGGTGCTTTTTTATTGGAGTTAACTATCATTTATATGCCGAATGACAGTGTTTTTTAGCTAACCTCTATCTGGTGTCAATCTTATAAAAGGCGAGCGTTTTTCAATTCACGAATTAAGTCCCTTCACCGTCACATCTATCAATTAATCATGTTACATAACTCTAGCGTACTTGTAGCGGCTTGCATGATACTGCCACTCGACAAGCAGTTGGGAAACAACGCCTGCATTATTGCTTTCCCATTAGTTTTAATCTTTTATAAATAAATTATCAGCTTACTTAATTGCAGCGTCGCACAATTGTGATGAATGGGTGCGGAAATAATGCATTCTTTAGGTACGAGAGGATTTTATGTATTGAATTTTAAAAATGCATAAATAATCTACTAAGTATTAGGCCTTCGTTCATTCATCTGCGGTCATTCATGAGATCCTCTTGATTGGAATATTTTATGCATTTTTTTAGTTCTTCAATTTAACATCCATCATTTAATTTCCTGAGTGTTGTTCTGCATTCAGCTCTATTCTTTATATCCTATTGATCCATCATATCATTGCGTGCGTTTTCTAGCTAACGTAGCAATCTCAAGGAGGTGCTATCAGATTTTTTGGGTGTAAATCGAACTAGAGCGTTTATTTATGTGGAAGATGCTTTCTTTCAAGCAGGAAAAGCAAATCAAGTGTTATGCCTCTGGAATTTCGTTAGACTTTAATTTATCACCGCTGATTGAGAATTTTGGAAGTGAGATATTGATACGACTATCTTGATTTTTATTTTAATGCCAATCCTGGGTTAATCTAACCTCCGCTACGTTTCATTGCTTGACTCAAAAGACGAGCGTGCCTTATTTAAAATGATAAATTATTAAAGTATTGTTGCAATTAGTACTGCTTGGTAAAGGAGATGCTGCAAATCTAGACAAAAATGTCTAAAAAGGAGTTTACGATGAAGGAAGATAATTCCGATGCGAGAGAATGGGAAAATACAGAGCTCACCGGAAACAGGAGGACCCCGAAATAAGATGCATGAGTGAAGACTACGAAAAACTTATTTGAATTCAAAACGAAATGTTTAATCTCAATGTTCAAGCAGAAATTCGTCTTATCCTCCAGTATTTTACCTGTTCAAGTACCTGTGAATGTCTACCCATCGAATGTGTTTTTCTCGACGCTTGATTTGCGTGTGCCATATTTTGTAGCATCGACATACTTTGATTGTTAAAATTTAATAAAAATTCTTAGAAACTATTGGTTGGTATTGATTTGTCTGGTTTTTCACGATGTAGATGTCACGCATACATTGAATATATGACTTCATTTGACGTTATCGATGCCGTCATGGAGATTGGTAATATTATCTCGTGTTGCGAATAAAGGCAAAGCTAGTAACTTTCATGGTTAAGTGTCGGCTGCTTTAATTGGGTCGAGGGGGTGGGAAATACGATTCGTTGCATACGGCCGAAAGCTAAAGTGCTCATGGCTTAATCCATTAATTTTTATACTCTTAATTCAATATGGGGACAAACTGAGCATCAGCTTTCATGTTGCCATTCTATTCAATCCCAGTTTGGTAAATAATCTTGTCATGTAAATTTTAACTGCTTCAATAAAATTTTCCTCATTTTGCTAGATCGTAAGATTAAGTGTTTCTCTTTTTATTTTAAGCGCCTTGAGTGTTCAAAACTACCAGACGGAATGTCATGTAATTATTTATTCCCATCCGGAAACTAATAATGTGACATAAAACTGTGAAAATTAAAGCATGAAAATGTGCAATGTTCCGCAAAATTGTCCGTCATCTTTGTTGACGATACGAACTTGCAAATATCCGTTTGACAAAAGTGACGCATAAGAATAGTGACGCATCATTCATAATAATATTACCGAAGATTATTTTATCTTAAACTCTCCCTGTGAAACTTGATAAAATTTATCCAAGAAAAGTTAAAAATTTGGTAATTGTGCACTTTATAAACTGTTTATTTTACAAGTTCGCCGAGGCCAAGTGAGTGGTGACTGAGAATAAGTCATTTTTGAAATTTGTTTTTCGATTTTGACCTTCATGTTATTGTGTTTGGTTATACCTTTAAGCAGGCAAAATTCGAGATCTTCAAGTACTACAATATAATGGTTTTGGAAGTAAAAACGATTTGGAAATATTTTCTCCAATAGGCCCACACTTTCTTTTTCCCTAGCGGTTTCAAAGAAGCGGAGAGTGGAAAGCATTTTATAAGACTTAATTGAGAATAGTAAGGGAGAAAGTGAAAAAACAGAGCGTAAGTGTCTCTCGTTCCGTCCGCAATTGGTCGGAATTCGAGTGAGCTACTGATAGGCCGGACATTTCATAATTTTTGGTGAAAGAAAAGTGTACTGTATGAAACAAAAGAAACGAAAAAAAAGATAATGGGCCTGCAGGAGAGCACTGAGTGACTTACCCCAGGCTTGCAGCTCCCCCGTCAGACGTCTAGATGATATGGTGATTCCCTTTCGACGGTTCGTCCGTGAGTGAGACCGGGTTCGTCGCCTCATGGTCCCAGGAAAGCAATACATAACCACGAAATGTTCCGACAGGTGTCGGGATAAGGGGCAAGTCCCTCACTGCCCTCTGTAGGCCAAAAAAGTAAACTTAGGGCGCGAAAACCAAACATTACCGCCCACCAAAATTTGTTATTCAAATTTTAATTTAAATTTCAAATAATATTACTTTGAACTTCTTATCCTGGGAAGAGGCAAGCACAATGAAATATATGCAAAACATAGAAAAAAAAGAAAAAACTCTTCGCGAGATTGAACTAAAACCTTTAACCTTTGATGGGTGGCTCTATGGGTGTTAGTGACAATAGGTATGTTAAAAAAAGTAAAGGATTCCGAGCATCTTCACTTTGGAGGGGGCGGTCACCAAAGACTTAAAAAACGATGGATAGGATGCCCACGGAAAAGGAAAAAAAAGAGCTACCCTACTTAAGAAAGTATAAATAACAGATATTCCTAGCTAATTGACTACCTGATCAAAACTAAATCTCCAATGGCTAGCCTTTGCTGTTCCGTAAACCATTTGGAGCGCATTTGCAAAGTGTGTAATTACTCCTTGGTCCATCTTTTCCAGAAATGCTGGGCTATTTGTCTGATGAGTTGCCATCGAGACAGCGTGATACATTTTATGTCAGTTATTGGAGACTCGGGCACGCTAAGTAGTGGTGCACCGATTAGAAAATGCCCGTTAAGTTAACGCGTGCAAATCATTTGGATCGGACGAGAGTGGAGTCAGTGGCCGTGAATTGAGAGTAGCTTCAACTCTGGTAAAAACAGTAGACAGCTCCTCAAATGTCAAGGATCGTTCTTCTATTATCCTCTTTAGAATATTCTTGGCACTCTTCATATTTGCTTCCCATAGACCTCCGAAGTGGGGAGCAGCTGGTGGATTAAAGTGCCAAGTAATGTGTTTACCAATGAGCACACCAGTAATATCATCCTTCACAAATGAATTTTGAAATTGCTTATTGACTCCTACAAGATATCTATTGGCTCCAATGAAATTAGTTCCATTGTCAGAATAAATATGAGAGCATAATCCTCGCCGTGAAATAAATCTGTCAAGAGCGGCTTAGAATGCATCTGTAGACAAATTGGAAACTACTTCTAAATGACAAGCTTTGGTGGCAAAACAAACAAATAAACACAAATATGCCTTAGAAATCTTGGCATTTCTTCTAAGGGATTATTTTATATAAAAAGGACCACCAAAGTCCACACCGGTATGATAAAATGGGCGACTTGGCCGCACTCTTGAGGGTGGAAGATCACCCATTAACGGACATGTTGGGGTTGCTCTCAATTTAAAACAAATAGCGCATTTATAAATGCGCGTTCTAATTGCCTGTTTGGCCGATACAGTCCAAAACTTTCGCGAGAGCAAATTTAAAAGAGTGCCAGAGCCTACATGGTTATACGTTCTATGATAATAATCTATGATTAGATTAGTCAAAGTAGCATTTTTAGGAAGCAGTAATGGATGTTTATTCTCATAATCCAAATAAGAACGAGTTAATCTACCGCCCACCCTGATACAACTGCGGGGATCTAGAAATGGTGATAATCTCTGGAGTGCAGTGGAGCAATGCAGTCCTAGTTTGAGATTCTTTATGTCTTTCTTGTAGAAAAACATTTGGGTTGCGCGAACATACACAATTAATGATTCAGAAAGCTCTGATAAACTCAATATTCCTGTATGAACCCGTTAACGCATTGGATGAACATAATCAATAAATCTTATACAATAAGCAATTACTCTCTGGGATTAAAGAGAGAATACAGCCCCAATGCTTAAATTGCGATTGTCCACTTACAGTGCGACATATCCTTACGGACTGTTCAAGATATCGTACTGCACGGGTGAATCACAACCTCGGAGTCAACCTAGCTGAGGTACTAGGAGACACTCCCGAAAACATTTCCCGACTGATAGCATTCCTACACTAAACTCGACTTTTCAATAAAATATAAATTATACCTCTTGTAAATTATTGACACGCTAATTTCAGAACGGGCCTAATCCCCTTTATCAATACCAGTCAGTGAGTGGTGCAAAATGGCCTTAGCCGTCGACGCACCCTATAAAATAAACACTACTACTACTGTGAAAGACATGGCGGCATATTGACTTTCTCGTACTTCTATCCAGATCGTCGTTTTCAAGAGCTATATACCAAAAGACGGCGTCGAGCAAGGCTTCTCGCTTATCCTCGCCAATGCCATCATAAATCTCTGTCGGCATGTACGCGAACATAATTTAAAGGAAGCCACGCCTTCGGCGCGGCTTCTGCCGTGCGCTACCCAACCCACCCCTCCGGTCCTACGACCGTACACTGAGAATTAGTTAAAAAAAGTCGAAATCAGTCCAAATTATTGGAAAATAAATGTCAAAATTTCAAGTATTTTTTAATGTGGCTAGATATAAATTAAATGAACATGTAACAAAATATAATATTAGAAAATAAAAGGTATATAAAAAATAGAATTACAAAGGGTATCTTTCCCTCAGGTGAAGTAAAAATTTTTTATACATTGTGGCAGGGGATCCCTGAAAACGCTGTCTGTACATAAATTCGTCGATATGTTCAGCTAATAACTTACTCCGCAACACCTCAGTGTGCCGGCAGAACTGCTTCAACCTCGACCAGTATCCTTTAATTTCGTTGGTACACACACCATCCGCACTCATGAATTCCTTTTTATGATTCACGATATGGTGTTTGTACCCCAGATCCTTCAACCCCTCGTATGCTGCCCAGCCATCAGTCCATATAATGCTACCTTTTCTAACATACTCCTCTATCAGGGGAAGTAATGTGCCCTGATCTCTCCGCACAACATATATGACGAAACCTACTTTCTGTTGGGTGTCGTAGATACCTAATACCCATTTCTCTCGCACTATCCGGCCCTTATGGTGCTTTCGTCGAGTGACGACACTTTCATCCACTTGCACAACTACTCCATCACCTCCGAGTTGTTCTTTCGGCATGTTTAAAATTTTCCACGAGGCTATGTCCCTGTAAACAAAAGTAAATTAAGAAAACAGTTGCCCAAAAGCGGATAAGTTAGAATCTAATAGTCTAATCCAATCTAGAAAATAATTTATTACCGAAAGTATCGGTAGTACTGATCCACGCTTTCACGGTTGATACCGGTAACCTTTGAAGTGTCCTTGCTTGAAACGTGGCACATCCAAAACCACAAAATGACAAAAACAGACTCCCAAGGAAGACTGCAGTTCTCAAAGAATGTGCCAGTACACAAACTTGAGTATCTTCTACAGGAATTGCAGAATGCTGCATAATTCCCCTTGTACCTAGCATTTTTTGAAAGCACCTGCATTTTTCTGCAGCGATTTCGGGGGCACTTCTGCAATTTATGTATAAATTCTTCTTCTTGCAATTTCTGTACAACAGTCTTCTCATTCTGTGAGAAAAAGTGGTAAATATCTTTAACTGAGGAAAAACTGACTTGGTCCATCTCTTCCTTTCTTCTATTGCCAACGACTCAACGAGTTTAAAAGCCCGCTTGTTGATGGCTGGTCGTGGTAGCAACCAATGGGTGTCGGTTATAATCATGATTTCTTTTGTCGTCCACGATGGCTGCCTGACCGTGAAAGTTACAACTCCGAAATCAAGTTATGTATGGTGTTATTTTTATTTGTATTGTAATCGTAGCGCTTCCGCCCCCCTCTAGGTTTGTTCGCAGCGTGAAATAAGTTAAAAATCCAAAATTTGGTGAAGATTGGACGATAATAGCAGATTCGATAAAAGTGTACCGTAGCCGAGAGTTGAGCCTCATTAGACAACTCTCTGGAAGTGTGTGCGTGCTTAGTACTTCACTGCCTTCATCAGACTTCGAATTTGAACCTTGCATCGGATTGTCTTTTGTGCATAAAAGTGAATGATGCCGAGAAGAGCAGTGCCTACATTTGTACTTAGACGCACACTCTGCTGATTTGTGAACACCGGCTAAACAATTGAAACGTATGCCCTTTGATTTAATGAAGTCCCTTCTTTTCGCTACACTTAAAGAATTAAATTGTGCGCATTGATAGAGCCTATGATGTGAATCACACATTTGGCATTTTATTCTTCGCTCCCGATCCGGTTGAGATGTTGAGATAAATGTTGTTTTCTGAGACATTCCTTTTGTCCCAGTGGAACTCTTTAACACATCAAATTTAATTTGCTTGCAACCAGATGTTCTCAGTGTAATGTCTGCACATTAATATAAGGAGCCACTTTTAGGAACTGTCTTTATTCTCTCGATCACTCCATGACAACTCATAACAATTCAATAAACAAAACACACCAATACACCACATCTCCTCCCCCCATACTCCGAAGACCACCGTTCATAACAAATTCAAATTTAGCAACCTCCACAAAACTTTAACATCAGCAAACCTGAACTACTACACAAAAACAATATTCTTCCCAATGCACAAAAAAAAATAATAATACCTTGTATCATAGAAATCGACAGAAACAAACAATCATAATGAATAACATACATAAAGCATACAATGCACAATAACAATCAAATTCAAATTAACAAGCATGAACATCAAATAATACATAATGCTTACAAGTTTAACCTTTCCACCTGCCTGCGCTCTCGCACAGGGTAACGCCTCTCTATTCTCTGTTTTGGACTATCAGATTTAACTAATTGCCGTGAAGTTAAGTTAGGTGAAGTGACGTCATGCTGAGGCATATCAGACTTCAGCCTAGCGTATTCACTGCTAGAATGATGAGGCGGTGTATTCTTGGGACTGTACTGTTGAGATGGTGTGCTCTGCAGAGGTGACCCCCCCTCCTTCGACAGCCTGTCGTCTGTCACTCTAGGCAACAATAATCTTTCCGGTGGAATCACCTTATCAGGTACAATTGAAGGCATGAGAGGCTCACTATTTAGGTCTATAATTTGATCGATATGACGTTTCCAAATGACATCATTCTTTAATTTCACCAAGTATGATACTGCACTCAGTATCTTAACAATTACTGCTCCTATCCATTTATTTCTGCCTCTGTAATCCCGTACAACTACAGGTTGACCCTCAGATAACATTCTCGTCTTACAACCCCCATAATTTGCAACTTGCTTACTCTGTTTATTGTATACATAACTTTGAAGATTAGGTCTAATGAGATCTAACCTTGTTCTGATTGGTCGCCCAAACATTAACATAGCTGGCGTTTCATTAGTTGTTATATGTACCGAATTTCTATAAACCAGTAGAAATTTATATAAAGCCATATTTACATTGTCATTACTCCTTAAAGCTAGGTTAACACGCTTTTTTACATTCTTCACAGAATTTTCTGCTTGACCATTTGTAGCTGGATGGTGAGGTGGCGATAAGGTATGCTTAATGCCATTGCATCTTAGAAAATCCTTAAATTCACCAGAATTGAAGGGTGGACCATTATCTGAAACTATTTGTTGCGGTAAACCAAACCTTGCAAACAAAGCACTTAATTTTGTAATAGTCTGATTAGCTGATGTTGAGCTTACCTCTTCCACCTCCAACCATTTACTATGAGCATCTACTATAACAAGATATAGTTTGTTACTTACAGGCCCTAAGAAATCAACATGTAAACGTTCCCACACACTCTTGGGATACTCCCACACATGTAGGTTACACTTTTTAGGGTTCTGCCTCACAGACAAGCAAGGTGGGCAACTGTTGGCTAAATTCTCAATGTCTGAGTCTAAACCTGGCCACCAAAAATACGAACGAGCCATGGCTTTCATCTTAACAATGCCAAGGTGTCCGCAATGCAACTCTGTTAATAATGGCTTACGTAAACTATGAGGTACAACTATCCTATGCCCCCAAACAATAATACCAATTTCAATAGCTAATTCACCTTGCCGCTGGAAATACGGTTTTAATTCATTGTCCATATTTGAGTGGTTATTTGGCCAACCATACAATACATAGTTGTACACTTTCCTTAACAAAACATCCCTTTTTGTTTCCTCTATAACGTTATTAAAATCAACTGGTATGTCATTCTCTTGAATAAATTGCAAATAAGTACCTACATAATTTACATCCTCTGACTCAAACTGAAATTCTTTTACATTCAAAGGCAATCTAGATAAGCAATCGGCGTTTGCATTATCCTGTGATTTAACATATTTAATATCAAAGTCATAATTCGTTAAGAACAGCGCATAGCGCTGAAGTCTGCTTGCTGCATAAGCAGGTAAACCTTTCTTTGATCCAAAAATAGATATCAATGGTTTGTGATCAGTTATTAAAGTAAACTTTCTACCATACAAATATTGATTAAACTTTCGCACACCATAAATAATACCTAAAGCCTCCTTGTCTATGACACTGTACCCCATTTCAGCCTTTGATAAGGTCCTTGATGCATAACAAATTGGTTTCTCAGAACCATCCTTCTGTAACTGACTTAATACACAGCCTAAACCATAGCTAGAACTATCAGTAGCTAATCTTACCGGTAGGTTAGGGTCATAATGTGCCAATATTGGAGCTGAAACTAATTTATTCTTGATTAGCTTGAATGCTTGTTCACATGAGATTGACCACTCAAAAACACTATCTTTCCTCAACAAACTATACAAAGGTGCTGCAATAGTAGATAAATGAGGCACATATTTTCCATAATAATTAACCATACCTAAAAATGCCTTTAATTGTGAAACATCAGTGGGAGTAGGCGCCTTTTCAATAGCGCTTATTTTAGATGGCGATGTACTTAGGCCATCCTCACTCAAAACATAACCCAAGTAGGGGAAAGTTGGACAAAACGGGGTACTTAACAAATGAATTGCCATATCTCATAAACTAAGCAATGATTCTCTGGTAATTATTTATTGAAAAAAAGCTTCATATTTCTGCTAGAAGTTGACGACAATGAAATAAAATTTTAAGCAGCTAAAACAAAGATAGCTAATATTTTCTTGCTATATGTCAAGTACCCCATTTTATCAAACCGGTCTGATAAAACGGGGTACTAAGTTTTACGTTAGATTTGTAGGCATAGTATGTCTAAATAATTTTTTTTAAGCAATCAATATATACCCTAGTCACAAAATGCACATTTATTTAGTTTATCCTATACATCGTCAATACCAGTGCACTCTTCAGGAGCCCATTCATTGCGATTAAAGCATTTTATCCACCCTTCTTCCAATTTGGACTTCGAATTAAGGTCATTGCTGTGAATGCAAGAGGTGTTTCTATTTTCTTCCTCTTGCTATTATACCGATGGCTAATGTTCTTCAGCAGTTTACTTTGTCTTCTTCTTCCTGCCCTCTAAATTAGGCTTTGCAGACTTATCGGCAGAATCAGTTTCAGGCATGGATTCCGTCTGAAGTTTCCTTTTGCTAGCCCTGGTCCTTCCTTGATTCGAAAATGAAATAAGTTCTTTCTTATAAGGAGAACTTGTCAGAATAGCTGTCTTTCCTTTCCTTCTTCGGATGGTTCCTTCTCTTTTCTCTGCTCTTGGAACTGCTTTTATATCTTGAGGAGAGACCTGAAACGCTGACGTTGAAGGTGCAGTTTGTTCTGACTGTGTAGTTCGTGATGGAGATGGATCAGAAGACACTCTCGATGGTGACTCTGAAACAGATTTCAGGGAATAGACAGCGTTACTCTCAAGTGGTGTCTCTGTTGTTTCAACTAGCTTGTCGGTGGTTTCCGTTGGTGTGTCTGTTGTTTCAGCAGGCTGAAACATCCAATCGGAAAACACATCCGGATCCAAGGGAAATATTCCAGTCTTACGGAAACCATTTACTGCAGTTTCAATGGAAGCGGCTTTCATGAATGCTGTTCCATACAGCCCTGCAACTTGACTGATTGTGATCACGCGCCCAGGATGAGACTGAAGCCACTTCCTGGCCTCTTGAGAGTAATAATTACTTAATGGTGCCATGAATGCGACATCTAAGGGTTGCATTCGATGTGTACAATGAGGTGGAAAGCATAATAGATGGACGTAATTTTCTCTAGCCATGTCAATTAACCTGATGCTTTTGGTGTGTGTTGCATGTCCATCCAAAAGCAGAAGCACTGGCTTTTATTTTGTTGGTTTGGAAAATTCAATGAAACGTGCAAACCATTTCAGGAATATATCCTTCTGCATCCATCCACTCGGGTGATATTCTGCCGTTGACCCTGGTGGAGCATTATCAAGCAGTTCCGGTTTAGCTCTCTGACGGGGGAACACAAACATTGTGGGCATATAAATCCCTGAAGCACTCATACAGGTCTCTGCAGTCACTAAGACACCTCTCTCTGCAGAAACCAAACCTACAACCTGTCGATTACCCCTCAATGCAAGAACCTTTGATTGCTTATTGGGTACAGTCCTTATTCCTGTCTCATCAACGTTAAATACTCTATCTGCACTGAAGTTATGCTTCTGATAATGTTCTGAGAGCAGATCGAAAAATTGTTTCACTACCGGTCGATTGAAGCCTACAGCTCTGGCAAGAGACGTCGGCTCTGCAGATCGGAGGCTTACACTTGGATTCCTCCTTAAAAATGAATAAAACCAACATTTACCTGCAAGCTTCTTTTTTGTATTGAAATTATGTGGCAATTTGTTTATCTCTGCTAGCTCAAAGACTATACTACGCAGCTCCTCAATGGTTAATCCAAACAGTCGGCTCTCCATTAAGTGAATGAACTGCACTAATTCTTCTTCCTGCTTCTGGTTAAAAACAGGCTTATAGCGACCGAGACCTAAAGTAAAAATATTAATAATACTGATAATAATAGGTCTAATGATAACAATGATGATAATATTGATAATGTGACTAATTTATTTTAGGTTTATCACCTTTCTTTGTAGCATCCTCTACAGAGAGCCCAGTTCGGGCTTTTTAAACCCTGGCCTCGAGAGTAGTCTGCGGGATGGCGAACGATTTTGAAGCTTTCAAATAGCCCATTTCGCCGGCCAGAACTGCAGCTACGGCATTTTTCATGCTCTCTTGTGACCATGACTGTCTTTCTGTCTTCCTTTTATAAGGAGCCATATTCGCATTTATGGCACAACCAAGCCTTGTTCAAGCTTATTATTAATAATATAATGTATTACTAATTAAAACAATAATGATAGCAATGATGATAACTATTATAATTCAGTGTAGTATTAAACTAGTTGTGATTCAAGTCAATTGTTCAGACTGAAACTCAAAGTTGGTTGCATAAAACGGGGTACTACCCCGTTTTGTCCAACTTAGTAGTACCCTGTTTTATCCAACCATGCCATTTTATGAAGCAGACGACTTCAACAGAAAAGGAGTGGAATATTCACATTGAAATATACATCGTTAAATGGAGAAAAAAATGCTTAATTTGCAAAAAACTTACTTTGAAATGTTCAAATGAAGGTATTCCAGTTATAATCACTCACTTCAGAGACAAAAATTACATCGCACCACACGAAAAAGTATTTTTTAGTGCAGAAATTTCACACGTGCTCACAGCGGATAGCTCGTACTGTCAAAATGGTTGTTAGGAGCTAACGAAGAAGGTAGAGAGTTGAATGGTAGGTGTCAGCACATACCAAACAAAAAAACCACGATACCCCGTTTTATCAGACCACCCCGTTTTGTCCAACTTTCCCCTACTCAATTGACTTGCGAAAAAATTCACACTTCTTTTTACTCACACTGAGACCACTCACTTTTAATCTATTGCAAACTTCATATAACCTTTCCTTGTGAACATCATTATTTTCCCCAGTAATCAAAATGTCATCAAGGAAACAAACAACTCCTGGAATACCAGCGAGAATGGTTTCCATTATTTTCTGAAAAATACCTGGTGCAGAGGCCACTCCATAGGGAACTCTATTGTACATAAATAGCCCTTTTGTAGTACTTATAGTACACAATTTCTTTGATTGGTCATCTAAGCATATCTGCTGATAAGCTTGGGATAGGTCCATTTTGGAGAAAGTTCTACCTTTTTGTAACGTATTAAAAAGATCTTCAATCCTAGGTATTGGATGTCTATTGATGATTAGCGAATCATTTAGTGAAGAAACCCTGAAATCTGCACACAAACGTAATTCCCCGTTTTTTTTTACTATTGGAACAATGGGATTCCCCATTCACTATCACTCACAGGTGACAAAATATCTTCCCTTACCAATCTATCTATCTCAGCCTCTACCTTGTTTTTCAGGGAGAAAGGTATCGGCCTAGGCTTCAGAAATCTAGGCACAACATTATCTTTTAAAACTAACCTAGCTGGCTCACCCTTATAACAGCCTAATTTATCAGTAAACACCTCAGGAAACTTTTGATATAAACTATTAACTATTTTAAATTCTGCATCTATTATACTACATAAATCCCTACTATGCTCTGAGTTAGTGCTCATAATAATATTACTAACCCCACTAGGTATTTTAATTACCAACCCAAGATCACGGATCCAGTCTCTGCCCATTAAAGGATTTGCTCCCTTAGCTATTACATATAAGGATAACTGTTTACATATATTTCTATATTTTACCATTACGCTCAATTTCCCTAATGGTTTGATAGGCTGGCTTGTATATGAGCTTAATACCAAATTGGTACTTAGTAACTTTACTGAAGTAAAATTGTCTTGATAACATTGTTCATTTATGACACTGACACAAGCACCACTATCTACTTCAAAATACAAAAGCTTATCTTCAACTTGCAATTTTACCATAATAGGCCTTACCCTATCATTGGTTTCATCAACCTCATTAGCTTTACTTACATTAAATAGATTAGTTAAATCATATATATAATCATTAGTTGGCTTATTTTGCTTGGAATCGTCAGTAGTAGGCTTGTTTAGCATACAATCATTAGAATCACAGGGTTCACAATAGTGATTAGATGGCTTAGTACTAAAATTATTAGGCTTTGGATTTGACACACCCCTATCTTGACTTCGACAAACCTGTGACAAGTGGCCTACTTTGCCACACTTAAAGCACTTGTATGACTTGAATTTACACATATTGGCCCTATGGCCTGACTTCCCACAACAATAACACTTTACATCACTAGACACTCTCTCCTCCCTCCTAGTTGTGTCCTCCCTCCTTTGGTTTGTGGGACGTTGTTGTTGCCGGTTCACGTGAGAACAGCTGCCACTGCGATGCGTTGTCCTCATAGCCGCCGACGTCGTCGCCAAACCCTTCCGCCTGGCGTTGTAGTTAAGTTGACTTGTTTGTGGATTCCCTCGCGCCATCAACGTCGCTGCATCGTGGTCAGCCATCTCCATGTTGGTAGCTATCGTTACTGCCTTTTCAAAATTAAGGTCTGTTTCCCCCAGCAGCCGCCTCTTAATTGCGTCACTACGGATACCGCTGACCAGTCTATCTCTCAAATAATCCGACAGATTATTTCTAAATTCACAAAACATTGAAAGTTCCTTTAACTGTACCACATAATCGGAAATTGACTCGTGCTCCCGCTGGCTCCGTAAACTAAACTTATAACGCTCCGAAATAAATGATGGCTTTGGACTTAAGTGCGTTGTTACTAGCTGCACTAATTGTTCAAATGTCTTAGTTGCCGGCTTATCTGGTGCACACAAATTTTTTACTAAATTGTAAGTTTTATGCCCAATTACTGTTAACAAGGTAGGCACTTTTTTCTCGTCCTTAATGTCGTTTGCATCAAAAAATAGTTCTAAACGCTCAATATACGAAGACCACGTCTCTTCAGCCGCGTCAAATGCATTCATTGAGCCGATGAGTCCCGCCATTTCGCCGTCACCAAAAAATCTATCTTCCTGCACTCGAACTTGGTACTTTTACTATCACGATCACGCTCAATCACGGCTACGCCCTTCCGCTGTTGACCGTAATTACGTGAATTCGTGCTTCCTCGTCGCCAAAAATGTAATGTCTGCACATTAATATAAGGAGCCACTTTTAGGAACTGTCTTTATTCTCTCGATCACTCCATGACAACTCATAACAATTCAATAAACAAAACACACCAATAAACCACACTCAGAATGTTAACATATTTGCGTCCGAACTCTAACAGGTGTGATATCGAGGGAAAATCAATGCCATGATTTTCCATTTCAAACTGTTTTTTCACTGATTTGTCAAGAGCTTTTGCCGCTACATAAAACAAAACAAACTCAGACAAATTCGGAATTTTCATCGCGTTTAGCGCATTCACATTTTCCGAAAAGACATCAAAAAAGTTTTGCAAAGCGTCAACTGAATCACTATGAACACGCATAGTGAAGAGATTATCCAAATAGTTAAAAGCAAGCAATCTTTTATTTTCATATTGCTGGACTAGTGTCCGCCAAGCAATCACATAATTGTCTGAAATTATGGGAAGACTTGAAACTAAAGCTAACGCCTGGCCCTTGAGACTAGATAAAAGATAATGATACTTCTCTATATCACTTAGACTTTCGTTTGAGTCAATCAAACTCGTAAATACATCGAAAAATTGCTAAAAAAAATTGACAGTGTGGTAAATCAAGTATCTGAGTTATTAATCTGGATGCAACTCATTATTTATTAACTCCATCTGTATATATGGATATTTACTATTGCACACACATCAGCCTCCTTTGCATAACAATCAGGTAATTAGCAACACAAACAAAACAGTTACCAAGAGGCAAGTTACCAGAGATGCCTAGCAACATAAATAAAATTGATATACAACACTCCCACATCAAGTTCCAATTAAATTTACAATAAAATTTCAATTTACACCTTTAAATCACAATTACATATTACATGACAATACAATTATGCATTACAAATTTAACCTATCTGGTGGTTTTATAAGTCTTTTTGGTCTTCTTGTTGTTGTCATCTCTTCATAATTTTTACACCCAATATTTGTCTCAATACTGCAATCCAAATCTTTACTTGGACCTTCATTACCCTTAACATCAACAGGTTTCAATAATATTCTTCCACTTTCACTCTCAATTGGGTTCATCACTTTGTCATTAGTTTCACAATCAATTGGACTTGAATAAGGTTCAATTCTACCATAAAAAGGCTCCTTGTACAACTCATTTTTAGTGTTTATTTCTTCGAAGTCACTATTCATAACATGCCCTTGCTCCAAACCTGAATTGCACTCGCACGTTTTAATCATCTGATTAGCATGTCTACGCCATATTAAATCTTCATTTTCAAGTTTAACAATATAATTTCTGCAGCCCAACACTTATTCCACCCTACATTTTTGCCATACTCTTCTGTTAGCATTCCGATAATCTCTAGCATAAACAATTTCTACTACATCAAAGTATACCTCACAACCACTTGGTTTCCGAGAAGGTTTGCAATCTAATGTAGTTTCTTTCAGATAATCAAATCTACTTTTAACTTTCCTATTGAACATCCTATAAGAAGGACTTTCATTGGTTATCCAGTGTGGAGTATTTCTATAGCTAAACAAAAATCTATTTATCAGTGTATTTAATGAGCAACCTTTGTGTTTATCATCACTTAACAGTTTACATAAAGAATATTTGAAAGTCTTATCAGCATTTTCAGCAGCACCATTGGTTGCTGGATGAAATGGAGCAGAAGTAACATGTTTAATTTTATTCACAGCACAAAAGTTTACAAATTCTTGTGAAACAAACTGCCTTCCATTGTCACTCACTAGCAATTTTGGAATTCCAAACCTGGCAAATATGTCTCTCAATTTTTCAATAGTTGTTTCTGAATCTAGCTTTGCCATTTCATACATCTCAGGCCATTTTGAAAAGCTGTCTGTTACAATGAGATACTACTTAACTTTAATTGGGCCTAGGAAATCTGCATGGATTCGATCAAATACCTCTTTCCTTTCTGGCCAATTGATCACTTCACATTTCTTTGGGTTTATGCTATTTGTCATTCAAACATTACAACTTTTACAAAATTTTTCAATTTCATCATCTAAATTTGGCCACCAAAAATAACCTCTGGCTAAATTTTTCATCTTTGACATTCCCATATGAGTAGAATGCAGCTCAGTTCATAACTGAATTTTAAACTTCTCTGGAATGACTATTCTATAACCCCACATGATTGCTCCATTTTCAATACACAATTCATTTTTCCGTACAAAATAAGGCTTTAATTCCAATGAATCGCAATTATCTAACCATCCTGACTTGATGTAATACAAAACCTTACTAAGAGCCTTGTCTTTTTTGTAGCAATTCTTATTTGATCATTATCAATAGGTACACAATTACTAACTAAGTTTATATAATCATTCTCAAAATTCTCAGTTTCATCCTTAATGTCATTTTCATCAACTGGTAGTCGAGAGAATGCATCTGCCAAATTACTGCTGCCTTTAATGTATTTTATTGTTTTAGTTTCTTCTTCCTCGCAAATTCTATCCAGAATAGGCCCAGGAAACAGTCCAGAGATGAATTTGTCTTTTAAAATATTATTCAGCTCATTTCAAAATTTACAGTCCATCGCCTGTTGTTTTAAACGAACAAACCACTCCACCACCGACTCAGGTGAATTTTGTTGTATCTTGTAAAACTCAATCCGTTTGCGATAAACTGATACAAACGGTGAAAACTGATTTCTCAATATTAAACATAACTGCTCATAAGTTTTTGTTGCTTGAGATACTGGATCACATAGGTTACGTACCGTTCTGAAAGCCTCTTCACCAATAACAGTCAACAACACTGCCACTTTACGCTCCTCCTCAATACCATTTGCTAAAAAATACATTTCCAAGCGTTCATGGTACATATTCCAATCACTCTTTGTGTTGAATTCAGGCATAGTTCCGATATTCCCGAAAACTTTCACACTACTTCCGACTGGATTACTCATCTTGGTTATGTTCAGGTATTAGAAACTTCTCACAAAATATTAAAGTTTATCCTCGTCGCCAAATATGTGGTAAATCAAGTATCTGAGTTATTAATCTGGATGCAACTCATTATTTATTAATTCCATCTGTATATATGGATATTTACTATTGCACACACATCAGCTTCCTTGGCATAACAATCAGGTAATTAGCAACACAAACAAAACAGTTACCAAGAGGCAAGTTACCAGAGATGCCTAGCAACATAAATAAAATAGATATACAACAGCCAGGTTCCCATCAAAACACGGAATATTAATATTCGGTAGGCGAGAAGTAGGTAGGAGAGAAGGAGGTGCCGTATTGGCCTTCACGAGAGATTGCAGGCGTCACCTTTACCACTCGACTCGCAACCGCGTTGATTTTATAGTACTGGCATTCAACTCGTTCCTCGATATCAACTTCAGATGCCTTCACGTCTAAATTTAAGTCGAATGCTAACTCGAGCAACTCGTTAGTTAGACCAAGAAAAGATTTATAATCATCTTGCAAAGATGAAAATCTACTTAGGAATATAGATAATTCTTCCTCTTGTTCTAAATCTTTAGATGAAATTTTGAACAGCCGCTCGATAGTTTCTAACTACGACATCGCGTCTTTGTTTCAAGATATTTAACTGCCGTCTCAACGTACGATTAGATCGGGAATCACTCGTTTGCCTTTCGTCATCTAAAGCCATGTTAAACACAAGTAAAAAGAAAAACGAACTTGCCTTTCCCAAGATAAGCCTCTCACAAGATAATTAATATAATATATTAAGTATGTCTCTCGTTGCGTCCGCAATTGGTCGGAATTCGAGTGAGCTACTGATAGGCCGGACATTTCATAATTTTTGGTGAAAGAAAAGATGGTCCCAGGAAAGCAATACATAACCACGAAATATTCCGACAGGTGTCGGGATAAGGGGCAAGTCCCTCACTGCCCTCTTTAGGCCAAAAAGTAAACTTAGGGCGCGAAAACCAAGCAGTAAGAGAGAGAAGAAATGTCGAAGGCTAAGGAAGAATAGGAAAATGGACGTAATGAGGAGAGGAGAAAAAATGATGCAGAAAATGTGAAATTACAGAGGATTCGATGGAGTTCTTAAAAAATTGAAGGCAGATAATTGAATTTATGTTTAAATTATCTTTAAGTATTGAGTTTTTGTCTTTTACAAATTAATATGGTGAAATACATTTGTTGATTATTTATTCCTTTTGATTTTTCCGCGCTCCCTAATCCGCTCATTGTTAATGCCAATGAGCACTTTCCAGAACTGGTCCAGCAACATCCACCTCTGGCAGTTCATCTCTCTTTTCCGTGAATACATTGTGGAGTACACAGCGTGCCAGGATGAACTCGTGTATTTTTCCACGTACACTGAAGGTAATTTACCCCTAAGACAACGTAATCGTCCTTTGGATAGTCCCAAAAGCACGTTCAACAACTTTCTATTTATGAATTATAATGAGTCAGCGGAATGTGTAGTTCTAATAACCTTGTTGATCTGTAATAAAAAAGGAATATATAACAGCTGTGAACACAAAAATTATTTGCAATGGAATGGACAAAAACGCAGTTCTGCACAGCTCATAAACATGATTTTAGATAAATTTACAACAAGACACAATTTATAGGCAAAATATATAACCAATAAACATTTTTCCTAATGTTTTAAAGTGACTCTCCTCATATTACGGGTTCACTGCTAGTACCGCAACTAAAAATGCGGCATAATTAATTACTAATCTCATCAATTGCTATCACTACTCACTGATGAAACAAATTTATGTTATGCAATACTGCACATGTTGAATAATTTTGCTTGCTTGAGGAGGCTGATAGTGGAGAACCCTGTCTCTCAAGAGGCACCTCCATCGAGCTTTCAATATTCCGAAAAGGCATTCAACGACACTACGTGTCATGCAGTGTGCTTCTGTGTATGAAAACTCAGGAGTACCAGGCAGCGCATCAGGCAGTGGTGTTAAAAGCCAAGGCTCAAGGGCATATCCAGCATCCCCTGAAATTTTATTTGCTTCATTGCTGTCACAAGTCATTGCTACAGGCAGTTTTTTCTATGAATTTGGTAAAAAAATCTTGCAGCAATGATACCTAAAAGAAAAAATCGTCCCAAGCCATTTTCATAAGTTGTTTTCATCTCCTCTTTGGCATGAGAGTAATTCCAAATAAAACTGTCATGGACACTTCCTGGATAAATACAAACATTTAAAATCCTTGTGGAGCCATCACATATCTGGAAGAAGTGGTTACATTTTAATTAAGGATGAAAACATTTTAGCATAAAGAAAAATAAGCTTCAATCGTGATCCTATGAAATGCCATTTACAAGAATACAGGCTATTTACAAACAAGTAAACTGATTAAAAAAAGACCTTGCCATCTGGGCATTTAGGGAATGAAATCCGTTATGATTTCTGTAACCATTCTCTCTTACTTTTGGGGAAACTAAAGCTATGTGAGAGCAGTCACTGGCTCCAATTACTCCAGAGAACCCAATCAATTGCTGAAAACTATGCAAAGCAAATTGAAAAAGAACTAAAATCATTATTTCTTTACCACAACATATATTAAGGAAATTCATCTACTACCTGTTCGCCAAAATAACTTTCTCCTCGTTGCATCTAGGGAACTTGATCCAATCACCTAGCAGATGACTACAAACGGCTCCAGTGACACACTTAATACAAATACTTACACTAGGTTGGCTTACAGAAAGGAAAAAATCCTGCCCAGCTCCTCTCTGGTATCCTCCCTCGGCCAAAAATCTCAATGTGACCAGTATCTAAAGAACAGAGAAAGTCACTAAATGAAACAATCGTACAAAGATCTGTACGGGCAACTTGAAATACTGTTGAAAAACCTAGTTGACCGTGACAATGTCATATTGACAGATGCCAACACTGTAGTCTGCACATTCGCAAATGAGTCAATCATGCAAATAGAACGAAGATATTTGAGCACACACCGACACATATATTTAATACGAATAATGAAAACAAAATGTCCTATATAATATGAAACGTTGAATTTCCCTCTCTTCCGTTAGCATTGAAGATTCAACATCACACACGTCCATAGTGGTATAATGAGAAATCTTCAATAATGTTTACCTGTTTTTTCCACGCTTAGTCCAGACATTTTATGTTTCCCTAGAGTGGGTCCCAGAGACCGGCAGAGATACTGAAAAATGTCTTTCGACACTCTGAAAAACATTCAAAAATGGTCTTCATTTAATTCTATCGGATTGTGGGAATACCTTATTCGTCTCCTTTCTAGTGTCAGATGCCTCCTTCGTACATACTCCGCAAACACCCTCATCATCCTTCCCCAATATATGTTTATTGGTCGATCCATCCCCAAATCCTTCAGATTCCGACGGCAGACATCAACAAATGACAGTCGGGAAGCGAAGGAAATCGGGCTGGAGTTATCATAAGGACGGGTATGAAGACTGCGTTATTCCAGCCCCGAGATAGCTTCAGTTTGCAACTCCTATCTGGGTTATTTTGACTACTGTAATCGCAAATTGAGCTATGGCAGCCATCATAACTCTTATAGCTCCATAGCTCCGGAGTTATGACTTAACATAATAAGCTCCCTAAAGTAGAGTCAAAGCATAGGAACAATAGTTGACTTGAGAACAGGATAATTCATTCGTAAATGTTAACAGAAGTGTCAAACAAACTGCATTTCTTTTTAAAACATAAAACATGTTGAATGAGCAAATTTTTCACGGAAGGAAATATATTATACTAAATACGCTTCGATGAGACATATTCACCTCTCCATTACGAAGATCTACCTAACAGGTTTGAAGAATGCTTCTTATTGGCTGCCGGAATTTCTTCATGCTGTACCTGAAGGGTCTCATACCGGAATGGGCGAAATTTATTATAGCGACTCTGAACCGCGTAATGGTTAGCCCATCTCTATTCAAAATACCGGATCGCGCTGTTCTAAACGGAAGAGTAGCGCGATATGAATTTCGACCCCCGATTCAGAATAAGGCTCCTAGCATCAGTATAAGTCATATCTTATTAATACCAACAGGCGTTCCAAAATATTTGCATAATATGTTTCGAACATTTTATCTTGAAGACCACCGCGTGCTGTGTGGGCTCTCATGATGAACCTTCAGTCCGGTAATTGTTGCAGCATCCTATGGCAAATAACCGTTCCAGTCACGAACAAAATTGTGAAGAACAATTCACGCTTTTGTAATATCATCTGCAAAATCGGGATCTATGTTTATAGGCCTGTGGAAGATACGCCACCTGTTTTTCAATATTCCAAACGCTCACTCGACGTACGCCGAGTTCTACATAAACGATAATTGAATATCCTCTTTTGTAATGCTGAAAGAGTTCCACTGTATGACCGCGTCAAATGTCTGTAAAGCCCAAATGCTTCATCTCCTACACAGTGGTAAGGACCTTCTGGGGATTCTGTACGCGGAAGGCATTTTTCTTCTGGTGATTGTAATTTGTTTTGCCAATACCTATTGCCAAAAAGGAAATGGCTTGAAAATGGAGGGATTGCGTTCTTTACCATAGCTTCCAACGTTAACATACATAAAACGGTATTTTGAATCCGCTACTGCCATTTATACTTAAGAGTCTTTATAATTAGAATACATGGGTGAACTTCTTGTTGGGCTAGATATGCGAACGTGCATTCCATCAGCAGCACATATGCAATGTGGGAAATTTGCATTTTTCAAAATTAGTAGTAATGGATTCACATTTATCTTTGGAGAGTTCAGGTATGCATTCACTCTTCATAATTGACCAAATAGCTTCGCACACTTCTTTTACTATCATTCTCTTATAGTGTAAACGCCAATTCTAAAGGAGTAATGTAGCTCGATGAAGATTTATCTCTAAGGCTTCTTAACCGCTCTTTGAGCTATCCAAAATCCATTTCAATAACTTGTCTAGCCTTCGACAATTTGGTATTGAAGTTTTTCTGGCGCAAAGTCATATTACCCTCTGAAGGGTACCAGCAAATGCTCATAAATTCCATTCGCAGAGTCACCATTGACGTGGGTATCATTCGGAAAGTATTCCTTTTCATGGCTCAAAAATTAAGAGAGCTGCGATTTTTTCAAGGCTCTCACGTTATGGACGGAAGCCGCATTGCCCGCCGTGCAGTGAGTGAAAACGGCTCGGGAATCATTAAAGAAAGCAATATCAATCAGCATTTTCTTTTAGAGCTTAGCTATGTGGAGAGAATGTTTTTAAACTGCTTAAAAGTGTTTTAAACAGAAAATTAGTCATGATATTAAAAGTTTCTACGAACTACTGCATTTTCAGAGGCTAAAGATTGCTACTAACGAGTAGATGTATTGAGTGAACATCTTTGCGGCTCACAAAAGACAGGATCGACTCTCGGTGCGTCACTTCTAATGTGTGTTTCGTCCACAGCCCCTTTAACTCCTGGAAATCCGTAATTTTTTTAATACCTCGCCACCTCAATTGCATTCTCCCCATTTGGCCATTTTATTACTCTGGGTGCCATGCAATGGAGACTGTACGTGACTCTCTCAGTGGCTCTAACTGCGGTGCCTTTTCCCACATTGAATTTTTCAAAAACATATCTGGAAAATTACATAAACATTAATTACTTTATAGGGAATCTGTCAGATATAAACATAGTCAACCGTCAAATTTCATGATGGTAGGTATGTTAACATTGGCTACCTGTAACTACCCAGTGTCCCTAAGAACCATAACGCAGTTGTTTACCAGCATCGATGGGTTTCCTGCCGCATTGATGTAACGTATTTGTTTCTGCTATAGCGTGACCAATAATGGATTGGACGAACTCAAATCTGTCTGGTAGAATCCTGAACAAAATTGCAGATATTTTCATCCCTACTGTAAGTAGAGCATCGAATATTTTGCACCAAAATTGATACATTATTTTAACACCGTACTTTAAATTAGATCAGTCTTATCTATGACAATGCCTGAAATGGCTTTTGAACGTTTTTACACTCTAATTCCTTACCACATTCTACACGTACGAGAGAATCCATGGCTTCAATATAAGATATCCCTACGTCTCCCCGATTTTTATAACGGCAGAAATTACTTGTAAATCCACCCCACAAACGTCTTCCGATTCTTCCGCACTTTCTCTTTTACAGTAATATCTGATTCGCTATCGAAAATATTTTTTAGCAATTGCGACAAAACTTCAATTTTCATGAAATTGTAGATGGAGATCGAGATGCCTTATTGATAACAAATGTTTATGAACAGATGTCTTTCAACAACTCACTTGCAACCCAAGTTGAAATGCCCGCCGCGGCGCGCCGTTTCAATATCGCGGTCTGTTTCGCGAAAGTGCTTGAAGCGCTCTTGCGAAAAGAAATGAAACGGACAGGCCCTTGAAGCGGTAGAGGTTCAATGCGTCTGAAGCGTGAAACGTACCGTGACCCTAGCATGAATAGTGTCTCGAATATTAAAAAAGAGGATACTGAAGTCGGTCTATAATTGTGTTGTCTACCGCCGCGTTGCACTCATCACCGCGACGCAGACATTTTTGAACACCGATTAAAATGCGACCGAAGTGGTAACAGAAATCAGCCTTCTATATGATTGAATTGGGTCTCCTCTACGCAGTCCCCTTCAATAGTATCATCTGTTAACAGCAGTACCTTCACACCCGATGATAATTAGCATTCAAAGAGAAATACCACGTTCAGACAAGTAAGAAATTACAGATTTGACGATAACTTCAGAGCTTCCACTTGTTGTTGCTTCCCTACATATGATATGATAGTTCCAAAGCGCGTTCTTTAACTTGCCTTGTCGCTTGCAAACAACTCTTAATGGTAATTTTTTGTCTTAATGTAAGGTGGCCGTTGTCTCCGTGTCATTAAGTTTTCATGCATGCCGTTGGCAGAATCGACAATGATATGAGAATCATTAAGAAAGTGTGCGTCCAGGTTTCTCAAATAATGGAATATGCGAGAGTGTTTTATCAGGCAGCGTTTTGTTTACGGAGGCAGCATTTCTAGCCACACAATGCGTGAATATGGCTCGATAATCACACACAGCCTGGGGAACAATCAAGCTCAACATTATTACTTGTAATAAAAAGCATAGTTTATGTAGAATGTCGTGTCAATATCCCGAAAATCCCAAAAATTGCAGAATTTTTTATATGGCTCTCAAATGTTCCCACGTAGGGAGTAAATAAACCCGTGATATATTTGGCCGATTAATAAGTGTGAAAGCCATAGGCACTGACAATGGGCCTTAGAAGTATTTCTTTCCTATGTAATTATGGTAGTATGTATAGCCTTGGTGGTACCGGAGCTTGTGCCACAAGGTTCCTTCTGAGTTCTACCGGGAAACCTGCTTTCTTAAAAAGAGTCCAGTAGTGTTTCTCACGATGGAGTTAGTGGGGCCACGGTTTTAAGGACGATATGCAGAATCCGGAAGGACATATCGAAGATCTTCCTCTTATTCATTGATCGACGTGACCACTGCCGCATTCCCCTTATTTTCTGTCTTCGCGTCTTCTTCTTGTTCGCGTGGCGGGAATGGAGAAGATGGGGCAGAGTCGATAGCTGCGGGGGAGTGCTGAAGTCGGGAGTCTTCTAGAGGCTTCCGATAAGGGGATTCTCAATCCGTTGCGGTATATTTGGTCAAAACGGTAGAGCTGGAAATAATAATAAAATTTTTAATGCTCCTAAACATGTAAAATTATTAGAGCAACACATAAATAGGGAAGCTCTAAGTGAGGGGTCTTCTATCCTTTTCTAATGCTAAGGCCAAAAATCGAGTTCACATCGTCCGGAGGGCACAATGCTCCATGTCACTTTATCACAATATCAATAAAATAAAATAAAATAAAAACAATTTCAAAATGCAAAAAACGCAAAAGACAAAATAACCTTTATTTTGTCTTAATTTCAGTCAACCAATGTGATTTTTAAAATTGTTTATTTTTGACTAGTGTGTCGATACTTGGTTTTATGTTTGTACTTTCGATACAATATATTCTTTAGCCTCTTCGGCAGGGGTGTCAATCTCATTCACCTTGGCGGACCACATTAGCCAACTCATACAGCTTGAGGGCTGCATATGTATTTCAGGACCAATAACAGGAGAATTATATAAAATACTACCAATGCTTAATTTGGGGATATTTAGGCCCAACATAATGATAAAATGTCCTAAGGTCTAAACTTGAAAACTTACCCGTCAATACAGAACTACACTGGAGTTCTATTAGTTCTAATTGTAAATTTTCTGGGACTTCATCAGCACTGACAGAGAAAGTATTCCGGTTGATAGAGAAAATAAACACATACATTTCTTTATAAATTCTCCTTTTGAAAAAGGCTTCGATGCCACTGCTATTTCACGAGCAACGACAAATAAATGCATTTAAATCCTTTACCTCTTGAGGATTCTTATTCACGAAGAGGAATGATTTAAGTAGTCGTGCCTCGGCAAGTATTGGCCAGAAACTACCGCTTGATTAGGAAGCCAAGATGATAAAATGTAGACAATATGTGAAAGAGAGCATTTTCGGAGTAGAAAGAATGCATGTGGGTAATATGGATCAAGTGCCAGTAAGTTTTGATCTTCCAACTGCAAGAGCTGTAAATCTTAAAGGAGCAAAGGAAGTGTCGATTGCGATTGAAGAAGTCATGGTGCCGCGGGCCGCAGATTGTAAGGGAGCGGGCCGCGTGTTTGACACCCCTGCTCTAGGGAATGCAAGAAATTAGCAAGCAGGCCGCGGATTGAAGACCATTTCCCTAGGTTAACCCATGGATCGAAACATCTGTGGGGTAACCTAGCTATTACCGTTCAAATATTTATAAGAAAAAGAATGAAATATTTCAGTGACATACATGGCGAAGATTTTTACAGCAGTAAGCATGCAGCAGACTTATTTTACATAAGCCGTTCCTTTTCGTACAGCCCGTCCTACCCAACCCGCCCGGGCAATCTTACGTTTGGGTATTCCTGCGAAAAAACATTATCGAAACCATTGATAAAACGATTCCCCGTTCCTTTTCGTACAACCCGTCCTACCCAACCCGCCCGGGCAATCTTACGTTTGGGTACTCCTGCGAGAAAACACTATTTTGGTCTCCTTCTATTTAACAAATAATTGCACCAATTCAAAGAGAATATTTTTTAATATAACAGAAATTATTGAAACGAAACGAATGTAAAAGTAGAAATATGAAAAAGGTAAAATACCATACGGGGTATCGCTCCATAATATGAGACAAAAAATGTTTGTACAATGTTGCAGGTGGCCCACCGAAATGCTGGCGATACATAAATTCATCTATGTGCTCAGCCAAAAGGTTGCTCCTTAAAACTTCGGTGTGGCAGCAGAATTGTTTTAGGCGCGACCAATATCCCAGACTCCTTCTGCACTGATGAATTCTTTAGAATGGTTCACTCTTCTGTGGGTGAATTCTAGGTCTTCAATGCCATTATAAGCTGCCCAGCCATCCGTCCAAATGACGCTTCCTCTTCTCACATACTCTTGTATTATGGGAAGTATGGTGTTTTTCTCCCTTTATTTGACATATACAATAACCCCAATTTTTTATCCGTATCAAAAATACCAAGGACACACTTCTCTGTAACTAGTCTTCCACGATTATATTTTCTTTTTGCCACCAAAGTTTCGTCAATTTGTTTCGTTTCGTTTCAATTTGTACGATGACTCCTCCTCCAAGTTGCTGTCGTGGCATGTTAATTATTTTCCATGACGAAATGTCCCTATAAATAAAAGTGTAATAATAGAAAGGCTACAGCATGCAGATCAGCTAGAACTTAAGATAATGATGTATTACCTAAAAAATCGGTTGTACTGCACAATACTTTCTCTGCTAATTCCCGTCACTTTTGATGTGTCACGTGACGAAACGTGACATACCCAAAACCATAGGCAAATAGATATGGATTCGAAAGAAATGTTCGTATCCTCGAAAAATGTGCCAGAACAAAGGCTGGAGTAACTTTTACATCCTCGGCAGTAGGCAGCGTAATTGCCCTTATAATGTTGATTTCTTCTCAAAATCTTCATTCGTCGGAAATTACCCCGGCTACATCTACTAAGCTTCTGGAGAAAGCCTTCTTTCTGCAGCTTTTGGATTATTTCCATGTCTTCTTGCGCAAAAAAGGAGTAAATTTCTTTTGAGGACTTAAATGTGGCAGAGAGAATGGTTTTGAGAAGACGTAGGAAAGTGCCACGTCTTCAAAATTATGTTGAAGAGGTTTTGCCGCAGTGGACAGATGTTGACTTCAAGTCACATTTTAGGTAAAATTTGAGTATTAGAAGAAGACGCTGCAACTTGATTGGCCACATCATGAGGCATAATGAGCTGATGAAAATTACAATCATCAAAGGACAAGTGGACGGGAAGAACGGCAGGGGAAGATCTCGCATTAGTTATTTAGGACAAGTAATTAAGGATGTGAAAGAGAAGAAATACGTAGGCATGCAAATGGTAGCTGATAAAAGAGTAGAGTGGAGAGCCGCGTCAAACCAATCCTAGGATTGCTGACCCTTGATGATGAATTGCTAAGTAGGAAATTCTACCTTTCAAAATCTAATAAATTTATCCTTACTTATCACGTTGAATACTGGATATTTAATTCCAATCCATTTGGAACTAGCAGTTTAAAGGGGTTCCAACCAAGATGTATTATTTTGAAAGTTTTTTCAACTAAAAGTATGAAAATAAAACGTGATTGACATAAATGAGTTCAAAAATTATATTTTATTTATCAAATCATATAATTTGGCCAATTAGATGATTTGATTCGATTATTTGGCCGTCCTGTCTTGCCATCCTCTCCCGGTGGCGCCTTTCCTTTCCTTCCTCAGCTATGCGCCGGCTTTCCAATACGGCTGAGGAGAGGTCTTCCGTCTTTTTCCCTAGACGCTTCTTGGGCGGTGGTGCTGGAGAAGCATCATCCTCCACGTCTGCTTCTGCTGGTCTTCTCCTCGAACCTCCGGAGCTAGATGAGGCCAGTGCCACGGGCTCCATATAAGGGCGTTCGCCCAGGAGACTTTCCATGGCCTCCAAGTATGCCCACGTTCTAGGGCCGTTGCCAGACTTCGCATTATGGTCTTTGATGTTTTTATAAGTTCTCCTCATGCCATTGAATTTAGTCTGGCATTGCGGCCCGGTCACGTCGTGGCCATGCGTTCGTAAAACGCTGGCAATTCTCTCCCATGCCTTCTTATGGCTCACTTTGCCGCCAACTAAATCCCCCTCGTACCCTTTGTATGTATCTACGAGGAGGAGGATGGCGGCATGAGGCCACTTGAAGGCAGAGAACACATCTGCATCTGCCCCATCCCTGGAGCATCCTGGTCCTGGCTCGTCAAACTGTTTGTCTTGAGCCAATGCGGCCTCCATCGATATAACCCGATTATAGCCCAGAATTCTTACCTCATTGGTATTCTCCTGCTCGGGCAAGGAGTTTCTGCAGGACGAAAACATGTTGAGCTCTCAACCTAACATCTACTGTCGTTGGGAAATGTCACATTCCCTTTTCCAGGATGTTCTTAATTCTTTCTTCTGCCGTTTGCTTCAAATGTATTATTGCCCTTATAAATTACATCAAACAAACTTGTATAAACTCAATAAATTGGCAGTTATGTTAGGAACATATATCACATTTGTGACACCAGGAATATTTTTTGAATAAATTTTGCTCTGCCTACCCCTTTTGCTTGCAAGCTCTCACTGTTGGCACAGGTCACCTTTGCGGCACTTATTTCACTGTAATCTTTAAGAATACCTGTGTTTGGTGTCATATGTGCTGTGGCACCTGAGTCCTGACACCAATTTTCCTCCTGAATACAGGTGGTTGTGACTGCCAATAAGGAAAATTCTGGATTCCTTTTTGTTCCAGGTACCTTAGAAGACATCTCCTTCTGCTTCCTATTCGGGTTCCTGTAACAGAAAGCTTTACGATGACCGGGCATCCCACACTGGTAACACAACTGAGCACTGCCAGTTTTCTTGCTGACAAACGCCTTCTCCGTTGAGTCCTTCGACGGGGGATACTCCTGCTGCAACAGCTGGCCCTTGACGTAGTCGACGGTGAGCTCCGTAGGCGCAGTCTGCAGAGTCATTTTCAGGGGTCCGAACTCGATTGTAAGCCCTCTCAACAGCAACGTCGCTACAAGGCTGTCATCCACCTTTCCTCCGGCTGTGTTGACCGCTTGGGCTGCTGCAATAAGGCTGGAAACATAATGTTCCGTTGAGTCGTAGCGCTTTAGTTTTATCGCGAACAACTTCTCCAACAGTACGCAGACTCGGTTGACTCCAACATCTTCGTAGGCAGCTTTCAAAGCATCCCAGATTTGTTTGGTGGTCTGCTTATTTTCGAGATGGACTTGACACTGGGGTTGAACAAGCCTGCCAATTTTGCACCTTGCTTTTAAGTCTCTTTTTCTATCCACAACACCTGATGAATCTGCCGCAGGTTCAGTTGATATCAGGTCAAACAGTTCCTCATGGCCTAGGTAGTACTCCATTTGAGTGCATCATTGCCTGTAAGCCGAGGAGGTCATATTCGTAGAAGGTCAATGTTTCAAGCAAAACACAACACAACTCCGCGTAGACACGAGACTCAGTAAAACTTCGTCACAATAGTAAGTTAAACTTTTAAGCTCTCGAGATATCGTGCTCTCTCAGATAGGACATGATCCATTTAAGGGGCAAACCAACGATGCCGAAAGCACAGAGCTTATTTTTTAGAATGTTGTGGTCAATGAGATCAAAAGCCTTACTTAGGTCAAAGAAGATTCCAAGGGTTAGTAGTTTGTCGTTTAGGCCTAGGAGTATTTAATTTATGAGCTCAAAGAAGGCTGTTGTAGTGGACTTACCAGTCCGAAAACCATGTTGGTTGTCATGGAGTAGCTACTTTGAAGACAAATATTCATACATACGTGTGAAGAACAATTTTTCCATTAGTTTCGAAAAAACAGAAAGGATGGATATAGGTCTGTAGTTATCTGCATTTTCGCGAGAACCTTTTTTGTGAACAGGTATCACTCGGGAAGATTTGAGATTTGTAGGGAAGCACCCAGAGGAGAAAGATGAGTTTATGATATCAGCCAAGGGTAGTGCAATGTGGTGTGCTACAGCTTTCAACACTGGCATAAGGATGTCATCCAGGCCAGTAGAAAATTTATTACCAAAAGAGTTGCCAGTTTTCATAATTTCTGCCTGAGTTGTGGGAAAAAGGAACATAGCTTGATGGAAGAGCTTTTGTGGGGGATTCGGTGTGCTTGCCTTTTTGAGGAGTTTTGTGGCAAAATTACAGAAGTGAGTGTTAAACAAGTCAGCAATCGCTTCAGGCTCCTAGACACTGATGCCTCCAAAGTTCATAGAGGGAGGATTTTTGATTTCAACATTTGAGGCAGTGGTAAGATGTTTAATCACATTCCATGTCGATTTAATAATATTGTTTGAGTTATTAATAGTTTGTTCAATTTTATATTTCCTGGTGTTGTTTATGAGTGTTCGGAATTCCTTATGGGCTGATTGGTATGTTTTTCGGAGATTAGGATCAGTGAATTTACTTTTAAGATGAAGTTCCCGGATATTTTTAGATAGAGCAACAATTTCAGGTGAGATAATCTTAAAGTTTCTATTTGCCCTACCCAGTTTAAATTTTTTTGTGGGGAAAGGAGGCATTGAAATACATGATAAAAAAATTGAAAAAAGCACTAAATTTGTCATCACAGTTTGCAGCCGAGATTACATCCTCCCAAGATTCCTGCTCCAGTGAGGTAGCATGATCCACCATGGAGTTCTTACAGAAAATTCTCTTATCAACAAGACGATTGGGAGGCTTGGGGATAAGAGTGTCAAAATCAACATGCACACAGAGGCCAAAGTGGTCAGACAGGCTAGTATTGATAGTTTCTAATTTTAGCTTAGAGGCTGGGATATTCGTGATAAAATAATCAAGGAGGGACTGGCAATTTGCAGTGACTCTAGTGGGTTCCGAATTTACAACCTGTAGCCCAAAGGAGGAAAGCAAATTCATGAGGTCTCTCTTCATAGTGGAATCTTTTAGAAAATCAACATTTAAATCACCGAATATTATTACCATTCAGGCTTCTGACCAGTAGAGATACAAGAACATCATTTAAAATAATTAAAAACATGCTAAAATTGCCTCCAGGAGGCCGATAAATGGATAAAATTGCAAGAGTTTGGTTTCTCACTTTAAGTAAAGCACCAGAGCACCTACAAATTGATTCCACTGAACAGTCCAAGTTCAGACAGATCATATGTATCTTTGGTTGGCAATAATATAATAATAATATATATAATAATATATATAATTTATTCCATTTACAATCAAATATTACATTTTAGAACATACTTAAATATTTTGGAATATATAGGTACCCCTTTTAGTAGTTTTGGGGCTACCATCATAAACTTTTTACATAGGTCTGGTGCTAGCACACATGAGAAGTAAAATTTCTTTGTATTCAGTTATTTGTTCTATTGCCGATTGCATTCATTATTACAAAACGTATTTCAAATATTTGGACAAGGATAACTATTTTTCTTATTTTTCTTATATAAACGCATAATTACATACATAGAATATACAATATACCTTTTATTGTAAACTTTTTTAACCCACCTTTCTTAGTAGAAACTCTACTTCCTCACACATCATAAGCCATTTTTTAACGGCGGATTTAAATCCCCATCTTTTTTCCGAGTTTGCTACATTACTCGGCAACATGCTAAACAATTTAGGCCCTAAGTAATTGTATGACTGTCGATAAATTTCGGTCGTCGGCCTAGGTATATGGAAGTTTCTCCAAGCTCTAATGTCATAGTTTTGTGGTCGGGCCTTTTCACCACTACGGTTATAGAATATTCTAAGGACTTTATAAATGAATAAATGCCTTAGTGGGAGGACATCTAATTTTTTGAATAGAGGAAATGAGTGGCTTTTCCTATACGATCGTGTTATAACCCTGATAACCCTTTTTTGCGCCACTATCAATGGTTTAATGTTGATAAAATATGCTCCACCCCAGCAGGCTATTCCGTATTGCAATCTTGAATTAACGAGAGCATAATATACCATTTTTAACACTGATTCAGGGCATATGTATCTGATACAATACAATGCAACACCACCACATTTGTGCTGTTGTCTACAGTAAGAAGAGATTAGGTTTAGACCTTCGATGGCAAATGAAGATATTTCATCCTGGCGTAACCAGTGTTCAGCTAGTGCCAAAACATCAATCCTTAGCTCACTCATCAGTAATTCTAGTTCAAGGTATTTATTCCGAATACACTGAATGTTGACGAATCGTTGGTAGCCACAATTAGGCATAGAAAATCACTGCAATCAGCAACTGCAGATGATACTAAAATAAGCGTATGCATGTACCCATCAAAACAGACGCATATTTTTCGATGTGGCTTAGTTTAACAGCATTGTAAAAGTTAAAATTGACGACTAATGAGTTCTGAGTAAAAGAGGGAAATCGTTATTATTTTCGTGAACTGTGGCTTTAGAGTGCAAAAAAGGCGACAAAAAATCCGTCAGTGTTAGAGCCATATCGGGGGCTATTCAAAAGGTTGTTTTGAATTAAAAATCCGGCGAAAATTAGGATTATGAACATTCCTATGTCGTCTTCTCTGCACTAGATGCTTCATTACATTTGCTCTTTCCTCAAGATGTGATTAGATCCCTACCTAAAAAGTTAAGACCCATCAATTGAGCCTAAAGGAACTACAGACTAAAAATAATCGGAGCACTATAATTGGAATGTGTAAATATTATTTTCACAAGGTAAATAACTTTCTTAAATCTACTTCAAACAATATGTTCACTCCCCCACAAAAAACTTATGTCTCTGTTGCCCCTTTTTATAATCATTGATTTGCTGCAAAAAGTTTTAATGCTTTCCATCTCCTTTGCAAAAGTGTTCCTATAATTTTCAAGTAAAAATACCTTTATCGCTTTGTTGCAGTAGAATTATAACTTTACCACGCACTGAGCAACCGATACCGAAAAACATTATGGCGGGCGTCGATAAGCTTAAGACGTGCTCTCAAGCACCCGGATAAGTTATCGACATTTTTCGTTAGTGCTATCGAGAAAATATCGTTAAGCGAGCGTGGAGAATAACAATTGTCGTTAGTGAAGATTTTCGATAATCTAACGACGTAGCAACGTCGATAATTGCTATCGAGTTAGAGAAAGCCCCTACTGGGGCGGAATTCTGTACACAGTACCGACGATTGTCGGTGACGGTAAGCTGGTCTTACCGATAAGTCTCGGTACGAGCGGTTCAGGTGACACGTTCTACCGACGATTGTCGTTATCCCACCGACAGTTGTCGGTAAACCCGTCGGTACATACCGACGATTTCAAAACGCTCGGTAGGACCTTCCGACACTTTTTAAGCAACATGGCGGACTTTTGTTTATACTTTTCGGCCTAAGCTGACGATTTTAAATCATAATCTACGACACTAGATCCGTGGAAGCGCTCTAATTGTATGTTATTTATAATAAAAAAGATTGATTAAACACTTGAAACGTAAAACTTACATAGTGGGAGCAGTAATTAACTAGGCCAATGTTACACGTATATTACATTATGCGTTCCAATAGTGTAAGGTATTTTAAATTATACATATTCCGTCACTTTACGAATGTAATGTATTGCTTTTAAATTACTCACAACAAGACGGGATAGGTATCTATTGTTGATTCGTTAAGTTTGGGTCCGAAATTAATTTATATTTTCAACAAAAGCGAATGGGCTGCTTTAAGGGATTGATGCACTTGATTGATGAAATATTTCCGTGGACATTTCATTCACTTCCTTACTAACTTCAATACCCTTTGTGAGTATCTGAGAATGGAGTTGAAATAAAATAACTCTCCTACCTTCGTAAGTACCCTTGAGAGCATCAGACAGCAACGACGAAATAGAAAAAGCATATTGCTACCATGTTTTAAAAGAATGCAAATGGCATCACTTAACTCCTCACACTCTTTGACGTCGTTACCGGTGCACAAAACTTCCGTTCAAATTAATGCTGAATTTACTTCACCCTACTATCCGAGCACCGTACGGGACTTTAATATAGGTTTCCATTATTACTATAAGAGTACTGAGTAGGTACGTACCGTGTATTCCATCGGAAGGAAGGGGCAAATAAAAAGAATGATTGCACGAAACAAGGAAACATTTAATGAATTATTCATCATTAAAGTACAACATTTCATTTCAACACGAGAAAACCTTCATACCTTCAACGGTATATCACAAATTGACTCTGATCCAGTATATTTAGTCCAAGTCATATCAACACAAAGTTGTTTGAAATAACACACAAATGGTATCAAAATGCAAAATTTAACACTTCCAAATAGATAGCGTAAAGTATCTCAAGTTCACCATCACAACACTTGACGCGATGATACCTTCCGTGACATCCGCGCAATCTCGGTGTTTTTCTCAACAAATGTATTTTAAATAGCACAAAATGTGATTTCAAACGACAAAAGTGTTTTCTAATTACATAATTACCCTAGTGGAAGTATCGGACCTACGGCGAACAATGAGGCAAACGATGTAAACAAGCCGTGGCTGCAGATGAACGTACCAATACTAATAAAAATAATTTCGTCACTGCTAATCACAAGAACAAAATTATAAGAAGCGTAGGTGAACAATTATGTAGCAGATAAAGCCCTCTTCAAGACAATTATACTTGAAAATTCCGATACATTAAGCACCAAATGTTGCCGATATTCTTCTATCAACGACCGTCGAATTCTTGAATATAAAGGCTTTTTTTTACTTAGGCTAGAACAAATCCGATGGTAAATACAGAAAAATCTCTGAATACAAGCCTTATCGCACCAACGGGAGTAAGAAATTGTGTTCGCAGAGTAATTAAACATCGTAAATATCTCACAAAGCTGTGATCAACTCTTTTTAACTTCTTCGCGGGCTGCCGAGTATCATACGGCGTCTTCGAAGCCTCATTTGTTTAATGCAAAGAAACCAAAAATATGATTGGTCGAGGCGCCTAGCCTCGCGTGCGGGTGCCACTTTCGTACCTACAAAAGCTTACGTCACGAAGTAGTCGGTTGCACCGACGATTGTCGGTAGAGGCGTTTTGTGAATTGCATTTCTATCGGCGCAACCGACGATCGTCTGTATCCGCGTACAGAATTCCGCCCCAGATCCGGAAATAATGCCCATCAACATCAACGATGAGCTTTTTAGGGAGCGAGGGATAATCAAAAGAGAAAGACTAAAGAATGAACTGATATAATTTCAATAATTTGAAAATGAGTTTCAAAAACTCAATACTTAGAAAAACATAAATAAAATATATATTCAATTGTTCCCATCAAAATTTTTTCAATAATTCTACAGCCTCCCTCTGTAGTTTCAATCCTTCTTCATTACTTCTTCTCCTCTCATCATCCCGTTCTGATTTCCCTCTCTTCCTTAGCCAACCTCGTTTCTTCTCTCTCTTTTTCGCTCTTCTTTATCGCTTTCTCTTTCTTTCTTCTTGTTAGTATTGTCTACAAAGTTTTACAATATAGTCTCCACCCTCCTCTTCTTTGGAACCGCTAGAGAAGAAGAAAGAACCGATTAACTATCGGGGAAATATTTTCAAAGCGTTTTCAATGCAAAATCCATCACATAACAGTGCTTCAAGCTCGTGTATTTCAATTTCTGTAGTGATACAGTATTAATCACATGAAGCTCGAAATAGAAATATGGCGTAGCAGATGTTGATGCTTCCGGAGTACTAAGTCGCTCAGGGCCGTCGCTTGTAGCAACGGCTGGTGGATTAACTCAGGCCTTTTTGATAAAATTTCATCCATTTTCAGCGGCGAAAAGAGGAAAGTTGATGGATCAGCGTAATTCACCGGTCAGTGAAAATATCAGTGATACCGACCGTGAAAGAATAAAAGAGAAACTCATAGTGGGGCCATGAAATTGCACAGTTGCCTGATTTACCTTTTCCCTGCTTCCCTTTAATCGTAATACACGTTTTTTTCAGGCCACTTATTTTACTTTGGCACTGTTTACCAGTAGATGATATTGTGTTTTTTTCGGAGATAGCTTTTGCTATTTCTTCCCAAATTTTGCCGTGTCTTTTTCGACCTAATGAGAATTCATATTCTTGTTCTCTATAGGTCTCTATGACCAGCAAAACCCCCTCATGTGGCCATACATATATTTTCTCTTGATTATTCCGCGGAGGGTATGCATTGTTACCTTCTGTACAATAGGACGTAAAAATTGCTGTAGGTTAATCAAATTTTATAAACAGCATTAAACTGATTGTTAGACCATAGCCACCTAGAAAGAGGGCCCGATCGCAAGTGAGGGGATTGCCTCTGACGTCACCACGATTAGTGCTGGCTTCCGATGGATACCACGTTGTTTACTTGTGAATTTACGTTACGTTTCACCACATTTCTGAGATTTTTTTAGTGTCAGTTGATGAAAATTGGAGTTTCTGAGGATAGCGAAGTTTCTTTTATCCTTGAATTTCATTCACTCGGCTTCAGAAACGTGTCTGAGAGCCATCTTTAACAAAAATGCCTTCCCACGAGTGTAGTGCCAGGATGCGAAGAATACTCCTGGACTGGACCCTAAGTTCAAGTTTTTAGCTCTCCAAAAGATCCCGAGTTGAAGACCAAGTGGAATTGGGCGATCAAGAGAGATAATTTCACCACCAAGAAAAACAGTAGGTATGTACCCTTTCTCGCTGCAATTATTTGGAGATAATTTCTAACCAGATGTGGCTTGGGGATGTTGATGAATGACTCCAGTACTGAAAGTGGTGATTTAAAGTTTTGTGATGGCAGTCCATTTGAAAATTCTTGTATTTTTGTTGTCATTTTTGTATTCTTTCGTTCAGTAAACGTGTGGTTGAAGGAGTTACGAGGAATTAGCAGCAGAGTTTATAGGATCGAATACTTTTTCTAAGCTTGCCCTTTAGTGTGTTAATCGTCAGAGACTCAGTAAAAATGCTTACTTATCTATACTTTAAGCCTGAATCACACGATCTTTTTTTTCGTCGCGAAAGTGATCACGATAGTGATCACCTTTCCGTCGCGAAAAGCGATCGCTCTAGTGATCATATTTCAAAATCACACGGTCACTCCCGCCGTCACTTTTCGCATCATTTCCACAGCCCGTTGTCATAGTACCCGTATAACAAAAATATATGGCCTGAATCCTGAAATTGATAAACATTCAAATTATGTGGTGTCATAGTGGATGTGAGGAAATAATTAGAGACACACCGGGTAAGAAAAATCTGGTAGTGATGGGGGACTGGAATGCCTCAGTGGGGGAAGGGAGGGATGGGCACGAAATAGGAGATTTTGGTCTAGGAATACGAAACGACAGGGGAGAGAAAGCAGCAGAATTTTGTAGGAGAAACAAATTATTCATCACAAACACGTGGTTCAATCATCATAAAGGGCGAAGGTACACGTGGAAAAGTCCAGGGGATGTGGGGAGATATCAAATAGACTACATTATGGTAAGACAGAGGTTTAGGAATAGTGTGAAAAACTCGCGCAGCTTCCCCGCAGCGGATGCTGATTCGGACCACAATCTAGTGCTCATGAAATGCAACGTAAGATTCAAAAGACTTATGAAAGTTAGGAAGGCGAAGAAATGGAACGTAGCAGCCCTGAAGGGGAGTATGAGGAGAGAATATCAGGAACTAGTGGACATTAGTATACGGGAGATTGAAAGTACTAAGACTGTTGAGGAAAGATGGGATAATATTAAAACGGGAATAGTCAAAGCGGCGGAGAAGTCAATTGGTTACGTTGACTGTAGAAGGATAAAGAAGCCGTGGATAACGGAGAACATGATAAGGGAAATGGAGGAGAGGAGGAAGTGGAATAACGTAGACACAGAACAGGGAAAAAGAATGTATAGGGAACTGAATAATCGATTACGACGTGAAACTAAGAGGGCAAGGGAGGCTTGGTGGAAAAGACAGTGTGAGGAAATGGAAAAGTTCCAGAAGGATGGAGAAATAGGCGCGTTGTACGCCAAAGTTAAGTCGCTATCGGGCGGCAAAAGAGGACAAGCCATGTCTAAAATTAAGGCGAAAAATGGGAGGATGCTAACCGAGCGAGAAGAGGTACAGAGTAGATGGAAGGAATACGTGGAGGACCTGTATGACGGAATAAACAGACCAGAGAGATTGACTCTAGAGGAGGAAAGTGCAGTGGAGGAGGATAATCTTGGGCCGGGGATATTAGATTCGGAAATAGAGAGAGCACTTCGTGATATGAAGGCTAGGAAAGCAGTAGGCGTAGACAATATCCCGTGTGAGCTTCTGAAGAATCTAGGGAAGGAAGGTAAGAAAAGGTTTTTCGAACTAGTGCGCAGGATCTATGAGGAGGGATGCTGGCCGGAAGATTTCGTGAAGACGGTTTTAATTCCGCTTCCGAAAAAGAAGAAAGCTGTGGAATGCGGAGATTATAGGACTATCAGCTTAATATCGCACGCGGCGAAAGTGGTGCTGAGGATATTGAACAGACGAATGGAGGCGAGGGCAAACGAGTATTTGGGCGAAGATCAATTTGGTTTCAGAAAGGGGAAATCAACTCGTGATGCAATAGCAATAATGAGGTCCCTCGTGGAGAGGAACCTAGAATACGACCAGGACGTATATGCGTGTTTCGTGGATTTTGAAAAAGCGTTTGATAGGGTGAACTGGGTAAAGTTAATTGATATTCTCAAGAGAATAGGTGTAGATTGGAGGGATAGACGACTGATTCGTAATCTGTATATGGCCCAGACTGCGCAAGTGAGGGTAGCGGACGGAGAATCCGGGTGGGCAAGCATTGGCCGAGGTGTGAGGCAAGGCTGTCCTCTATCGCCGCTGCTATTTAACGTGTACGCTGAAGAGATGGTAAGGGAAGCATGGGATGTGTTAGAAGCTGGAATAAAAGTGGGAGGAATGATGTTCAAATCAGTGAGATTCGCGGATGATCAGGCGCTGATTAGCCAGTCAGCAAGGGGGCTTCAGGCTCTAGTAGATGCGTTATACGAGCGTTGCGAGGAATATGGGATGAGGATTAATCACAAGAAAACTAAGGTAATGCGGTTTTGTAAAGCATCACGAGCGAGGAATGTGAGACTTAAGATAAAGGTGGGTGGTGAAAAACTTGAGCAGGTTGAGCAATTCAACTATTTAGGCAGTACGTTAGAGGAAAATGGATACAGTAGTAAGGACATCAGGAAGAGAATTGCATTAGCGAAGGAGGAGTTCATGAACAGGAAGGAGCTTCTAAGAGGATCGTTATGTAAGAGTTTAAAGAAAAGGTTAGTGAAGAGTTTGATCTGGAGTGTAGCTCTCTACGGTGCGGAAACGTGGACACTGAGGAAAGAAGACGAGAGAAGATTGGAGGCATTCGAGATGTGGGTATGGAGAAGAATGGAGAGGGTGAAATGGACGGAGAGGAAAAGGAACGACGAAGTGCTGGATATGGTTGGTGAGGAGAGGCAGCTTTTAGATGAGATACGGAGGAGACAGAAGTTATGGATGGAGTTAGTGCTTAGTGGTGAGGGGATGTTGAAAATGGTGCTAGAGGGTAGAATGTTTGGGAAACGAGGGAGGGGAAGGAGAAGAATAGGATTTTTAGATAGATTGAAAGAGAGTAGGCCTTACTGTGAGTTAAAGAAGTCAGTGCTGGAAGGAAAGGGAGGCTCCCAGATCACTTCTTGCGTACTCCATGGAAACCTACCTTAATCGGTAGAATACTATAATAATAATAGTGGATGTACGCAGACTGCCTTTGGCAGCAGCAGCAGTTATATTGCATCGGCGAAGAAATGAGCAGAATATGGTCGAGGAAATAGCTCAGAAGAAGAGGAAATGGCTCAGAAGAAGAGGAAATGGCAAAGGACTCATCAACATGTTGCATATGGAGTTAAGGTGCTTCCATTGATTTGATATCACGTCATAACACATCGGGCTTGACTCAATCTATAATTATAACGTATTTGATTTGTATGTTCCCTAAATAGTTTCATGAAATGCCAATGTTTTTTAAAAGCATTATCTGCTATGGTAACACCTTATTAAAAAATATCTGAACTATTAATACTAACCAAATCACCTAGTAACTTACTCATGCGCATCGGATGAAAGTCCTTTACGCGTGTTTCCGCGAACTCTCACTGGGCACCGGGAATTTCCAACTTCACTTGTTTATCTATGAGAGGCACTTTTGAATGCTGAAAGGGACTCGTTTTTAAACTTTGGGATATCCTATAAATACTTTGATGATGTCCAAACGATATATTTCGCAGATTGGAGGACACAAGATCATATAGAAATTTTCTGAGGATGGATGCGGCCATGTGCGTCGAGATTTTAGGCAAAGTGGCGCCTAAAATATCGAAGAAAGATACAGTCATGACAAAGCATTACTGCTGATGAAAGTTTTAGCTTTCAATTTATTTAAAAATCAATGAAAAAGAAGTAATTGAGGTAAACTTATATTGGAGCTACTTAAATGTTCCATACAATAGGTTGTCCGTCACGCTACGCTTCTTAGCCACTGGGGAAACTTTCCAAAATCTTCACTTTTCCTCAAGAATGGCTTCCAATACTATATCTGGGATAGTTGCTGAGACATTGAGTGCCATAGTCGATTCCCTTGAAGATGAGATCAAGGTACAGTTAAATTACAATAAGGGTTTACCGATCTATGTATTGCTTCTGTTTTTAATTCGTAATCTACTTTTGCAGGTACCATCGTCAGCAGAGGAGTGGGAAATCATATCAGATCAGTTTCTCTCTCTTTGGAACTTCCCCCACTGTTTAGGGGCACTCGATGGAAAGCATGTTTCATTTACTCCTCCTAGAGCTAGTGGGTCGTACTATCGAAATTATTAGGGGACAGACAGTGAAGTATCAATTTGAAATTATGAAAGTGAACTTGTTTATTTTCGTTGCTATGTAATGTCAAGGATATAAATTTGTTGATTTAATCTTGCTATTTGCAATAAAAAACGGAACCCTGAATCAATCGGTCGAAACTTTAAATCTCTCTTTCGGGTAGGCGAGTGGATTTTACACTTTTGGAGGTCCCACCGAGATTCAATGATCAGAGCGTTGTTTCGTGATAAGTACTAAGTGGCCAATCTTCAACGTTCAAGTGTGCAGCCAGAGTGTGGGAGAATAGACATACGAAGAAGACGCTAAACGTAAGAGTCACGCACCAGTTTGTGTGTCATTCACCATGGTTAAATTCCCCATCTGAAGTGGAGTGAACAGCAGCGTCATTCCAATGTGGTTCCAGATATCAACGGTTTGTTGTGCGCCGTATAATTAAGTATCCCGGTCGCAAGAGTGCGCAGTTGCCGCCGAGAAAATGGAGAAGCTTATTAGAGGAAGGAACGCGTTGAAGATACAGCTTCCTAGGTTGATGACCGACATCGAGAAGCTCCTTGCCCTCAAGGATGAAGAACCTGATCACCTTGCCTTGGAAGTCGAGCTCACCCTGATGAACGACGTTGTGAGGAAATGGGAGGAGATATGCCACACCATCATTAAGGAATTCTTGCCTGGAAGCCCTAAAATCATAACATTAGCTTTATACTTTAATATCAATGAATCTTCTCAAACAGAATGTTGCAAATATAAGTATCACTAAAGGGAAGGACTATCAGCATGAAAAACAAAGAATGACAACATTTGTGAACGATAACACTAGGGATCTAACATTAAAAATATAAGATAACTGGTTACTTTAGTACGCTTTAGTCACTTGGTTCACACAGCTACCTATTCACAAGCCTTCCAAATACAAATATTAACATGAAAGTTTCTGTGACTTACGGGAGTTCTGCGTGGGGGACGGAAGCCCGGATGGCTCCGGCATGGCATCAGACTCCAAAGTCATTACCGGAGCCACCCAAGGCTTCTCTGAAAATATTCCATCCATCAACTGAAATAAAGGAAAATTGAGATAATCATATAATAATAGATATATAAAAGACAATAATGTGAATGCAAGGTGGCCATGAATAGACAAAGAAATTCTCCAAGACTTACATCAAAATACGTCCATGTCCGTCTCCCACTGCCACTGCGGCCATTTGAGTCTTTTATGCTCTTATATGTTTTTTTCATCCCATTTATCTTACTTTTGCACTGAGCCCCAGAAACGTTGATGGCCCGGGCCTGCATTGCTGATGCTATCTTCTCCCACATCTTCTTGGCGGAGACCTTCTTATTCTGGCATATCTTTTCCTCTTCGCGGAAGGTCTCCACCAAGAGAAGGATAGCATTGTGGCCCCAGCGGAAGCCATCTGTAAAGAAATAAAGTCATTACGGACTTCATCCACACAAATCCCCACAAGCCAGCATAGGGAGTTAGGGAAAGTATCACCTGTGCCCCCCTCCCCCCTGAGAGGAGGTCGCCACTCAAGGCCATCCCATTCCCCCCCAGAGCATATTCCTAGCTAGTTACACCACGTATACAATGTATGTACGTACCATCGTCCTGGGGCTCAGGAGCAGCTTCACTGCAGCCTTCTCCGCCATGAAGATCCTGTGCCACGGCCCCCCCGGAATGCTCTAAAAGGAGAAATGCCAGGATTAGTTAAACAACATTTAAATACTAAAAAATCAATGAATACGTTATTACTTCTAATTCCTTATCGCTATCAGGAACTGAATCGCGCGAAGCGAAGATCCGAAAAAATTTCAATGGGCATTGTGATAACTATATACCTAGCAACAACACAGTAAATGTAATGAATATCAGTCGCTGAGGCATGTATGAGGTATGCAATGTATTCCGAGACTCAAATTTTTGCGAGCCCCAAATTATTATGGTAGACCAAACCTCAATCACAAAAATATATAAATTAATTGCCACACTGATGTTTAATATAACCTCTTCTCCTCGTACAATTATGAATATGAATATATTGCTATAGTACAACACTGTAGTGGTAATTAAAAGCAATACTGGTGTAATGATAAGGATAGCACATGGGAAGAAATTGTTCACGAGACAATCGTGGATGATTACTATCTGTTAAGATACAATTGATTGATATACGAGACAAGTTACAAACACAATGCAACAAACTGAATGGTTAGATCGGAAAGTCCTCTCAACGCATGCGATTAAATTAGAAGTCGTAATTTACCTCCAATTTACACAATCTCAAGCTTAAATAAATAGTACATTCAAATGACAAATGGAAATGACTGGTGAAATAAAATACTGAATAACAAACGGAATCCTTCGATCGGAAAGTTCACTCACCACGTGTCCTTACATTAGCAGTCTTATTCTATCTCCATTTCACACAATCTCAAGCTTAAATAACTAATAATACGGCAGTAAAACAAATAAATGCAAAAGACAAATAAATCTTAATAACTTGTAAAAAATACTCAATGAGAAAGGGAATGCTTCGACCGGAAAGTTCACTCACCACGTGTCCTTACATTAGAAGCCTTATTCTATCCCCACTTCACACAATCTCAAACATAAATAACTAATAATAAGACTATTTAACAAATAAATCTAAATAACTTGCAAAAATACAAAATAAGAAACGGCATCCTTCGACCGCGAAGTTTATCTCACCACCTGCTCTTAAATTATAAGTCATATTCTATCTCCACAGCTCGCAATCTCAAGCTTAAATAACTAATAATAAATCATTACAACAACAAATTCAATAAAATACCTTGCACTTCCCGCGCCATCTCTTCCTGGAGGAGTCTCGTGGCGAACATCGGATATGAAACGTAAAACCATGTTTGAGTAATTGCCTCGACGTAATTTCTCACGAATAATCCTATGAAAATAATAGCCATACAATTTTTAAAACACTTACCATTCATGGCACCCCTTGCCACTTCTTCCGTCACCTCCAAGTTGTACGTTCTCTCATGCACTATGTCGAGCAAAGGAATGAGGACCATTGTGCCATCGAACCTACCACTTAAATGTCGCGCTGAATAATGACTCGCTCCAGCTCGCCCACCTATTTCTCGGGAGCGTTTGTAGCGAGAGAGAGCGAATATAGTGACGTCATGCGTGACGTACGAGAGCGCCACAGGAGCTTTTGTAGCTTCTACTGGACCACGCAAAGACTCGCTTCCAGTGCTTCGGAGCACTGGGAGCGTGTACTGGACTACGCCCCCGGACAATAGAAATGTGGTCGCGCCAATTCAACCGAAAGTCAAATGTCAGCCCTAAAAAACGAGTCGTCTGCACAAAAGGTAGCTTCTTTCTGCCGAGGAACAGGGATGGTATAGGGAATATTCCACGTATTCGGTAAAAGTGCATGCATTTTGTCTTCTCAGTCGAGAATCGAAGACCATTGCAGTTGGACCACTTCTCGATCCGATTGAGGGTCATCTGAATTTGCCTCGTAGCGGAATGGAGCGTGGATGCCCGGCAAAAAACTGCCAAGTCATCAACAAATAAGGATCCAATTACCGGAGGTATTAAGCATTCCTCAATGCTGTTAATTGCGATACCAAACAGCGTGACGCTTAAAATACAACCTTGAGGAACCCCATTTTCTTGTGTGCGGGAGCTTGACAGGATGTTGTGGACCCTAACTCTAAAGACCCGTTCTTCTAGGAAATTCCTGGTAAAAGTTAAAAGGTTGCCCCTAAAACCCCATTCATGCAGAGTTTTTAAAACTTTGTGTCCCCATAATCGGTCATAAGCTTTTTCTATATCGAAAAATACTGCTATGACGTGCTGTCGGAGCAAAAAGGCTTCGTGTATGAAGTCGGTGCTTCTAACGAGATGATCCGTTGTCGATCGGTTGCGGCGAAAACCACATTGAATTTTGGAGAGAAGGTCTCGGCTTTCCAGATACCAAACCAGGCGTCGGTTAAACATTCTCTCCATTATTTTATAGAGGCTACTGTTAGTGATATGGGGCGGTAGCTCCCAGGATCGCTGCGATCCTTACCCTGTTTAAGGACAGGGATGACTATAGATTCCCGCCATGCATCCGGGAAAGATCCATCATACCAGATCTGGTTGAACGTTGACAATATATTAGCAAAAGCCTTAACGGGGAGATTCCGTATGAAGGCATAGTGGATGTTATCGCCACCTGGAGCTGTATTCTTTGAGCATGCGATTGCAGCTTCGAGTTCCCATTGACTAAAGGGCTCATTATATGGAAAGTCTGCTTTATTGTCAAAATTCATAGGGGCTCCCTCAGCTATCCGTCTCATTGATATGAATGCCTTGTCATAATTTTGGAAGAGCTTACTTCAGCGAAGTGCTCCACAAATGCTTCCGCGACTTCCTGTCTGGAAGTTGCAATTTTGGGTCCCGCTTTTAGGCCAGCGATAGCAGTGGACGTTCGGTTTCCTGTGATTTTATTCACCTTTTCCCATACCTTAGATATAGGAGTCCGACAGTTTATTTGGGACGCATAGGAAATCCACGAAGCCTTTTTGGCTTCCTTGATTATCCGACTAGCTTTGGCCCGGAGTCGACGGAAAGCTGCCAGGTTCATTGTAGTTGGGTATTTTTGAAAGTTCTTAAGCGCTCTTTTCCTTGCGGCAATAGCTTCTGCGCACTCGTTGTTCCACCATGGGACGGGTGGACGCCTTGCAGCTATCGATGTCCTAGGGACGCTAGCTTCGGCAGCATCCAATATAGCTTTCGTAAGGGTTAACATTTTCAGCTCCATTTCGGTCGTCAGTAAATGTAAAATTGGAAATATTTCTAAAAAGCGGCCAGTCCCCTTTTTTATCGTCCAAGTACGGGGTCCGTTAAAATCGCAAGTTCGTCTACTCTGTTTTGAAATAAAAATCGGGAAATGGTCGCTCCCGCAGAGGTCGTTATGTACTGACAGCTGTAATCTAGCTCCAAAACTACAACTATAAAAAGACAAGTCAATAACCGAGAACTCTCCATTATGACTATTGAAACGAGTTTGTTCGCCGTTGGTGAGTAAAATAAAATTAAAATCGTTAATGAAATTAGCTATTAGCTTTCCTCTACTATTAGCTTGTGCTCTGTTGCTTCCCCAAAGGGAGTCATGAGCATTAAAATCCCCAACAGCACGTGTGGTTTTGGAAGCTGAGCGACTAGCGACTCAAGGGCATTCTTGTTTACAGGTGCCCACTGGGGCAAGTAAACGTTACAAAAGGTAACTAACTCTGGGGTGGCTACAGAAACTGCAATTGCCTGTAGGGGGGTTCTTAACGTGATCTGTGAAGAGTAAATGCTCTCCCGGACAGCTATTGCAACCCCTCCCTGGGCTCTATTGCCACTAACATCATCAGCCCGGTAAACGCAATAGCCCTGTGGTGACATTCTGTCGGATGGTGTCAGATGGGTTTCCTGCAGACATATGCACGATGGGTAAGAATCCTTAATTAGAGCATACAGTTCATCCTTGTGTCGGTAAATACCGTTACAGTTCCACTGTAAGGTATTAAACATAACATTCATGATTAATAAAAAGAGATAAATGTATTAAAAACTTATACGGTGGACTACGATCGTCGAAGTCTCGTCTTCCCCTTTCCTGGAGGATTAGCCGAGCATTTGAATTGCTTAGCTACCTCGGAGGGATCGGCGTCCATTTTATCGTCTGATACTGCGTCTTCCTCGAGGTCCGATTTTTTAAAATGAGTTTTGCGTAAGAGTGTTTTGGCCTTCTTTGATGAAGGCGAGTTTTCGCCCGAAGAGTCACTCTCCGCAGTAGCCTTAGCTTTATCCTTCGTGATGCTGATACTTGTTAAGTTCTTAGGCTTGGCGGGCAGGAACACGCCTTTGCATGGCGCGCATACAGAAGGCGTGTGTGTCTGCACGGCAACGTCCACATATTTTTGGCCGTCACCTGGCTATAGGATTTTCCAGAGAAAACAGGGTGCAGAGCTCTGAATTCTTTCTTGGCCTCTCCGTAAGTTATTTTCTTTGAGGTTTTTATTTCTTGTATTTTCTTTTCTTCTACAAATATTGGGCAGGATGCTGACCACGCTGGATGTTCTCTATGGCAGTTCACACATTTTTCCTTTTCACTACAGTCTCCTTCGTGCTTCTTCAGAGAGCATCTACCACAGAGTTCCTCTCCCTTACAGTTGCCTGATGTGTGTCCATACCTTTGACAACGGAAGCATCGGATAGGCTAAAAAATATACGGTCGAACTTGGATAGCGCTGTAGCATAAATAGATGGACGAGGGAAGCTTCGGAAGGGCGAAGGTGAGGACAAAGCTGTTCGTGTCCTTTAGAGTACCGCTTCGCCTCGTTTTCAAGCGGCGGACCGATATTACCTTTTGGTCTTTCAGGCCTTCTTTGATTTTCTCCTCGGTGCAGTCTGAAAGATCCCAAGATGTTACGACGCCATCACAAGTGTTTAGTGATCGGTGGGGATCAACTTTCACTGGGACTTGGAAGAACTCTTTCAGCTCAAGCAGTCTCTTTGCTTGTCTTGAATTGTTGACCTGTATGAGGAGAGAACCTGACCGCAGTCTCTTCGCCGTTTTTACATCGCCAATCAACCCCTGGATAACTTTCGCGATTACGAACGGAGACACTTTTTTCAAAGCTCCTTTTTCTATGTTGCTCATTACTACGTAAGAAGGGTAATCATTCTGTAGTACATTTTCCGTACATAGCCGTTTGCTGGGATTAGCCTCCCTAGATGCAATGGGTGTTGGGTTTTGGGTATCCATAGACATTGATTATATTCATCTCCGGGGCCCCACCCACCATGGAGTCCGACAAGGGGACGATGCACCGCGGGCCGGTGCAGAGCGCCAGGTTCCCCCGAAGATATAGACGTGCCCCTCCGCAAAAGCCCCTCTTGGCAGTGTCCCTTTGGATCACGCTCACCCTTCCTGGCGTACGCTCGAAAGGAGCCGCCAAACTCCCCAGCCGCCAGGAGCCGATTCACCGGGAATAGGTTAGTTCCCGGCCGCCCGTCTAAGAGAGTCAGGGGGCCAAAGTGGAGTGTTGGGGATTCTCCCCTCCCACAGAGGAGGTCCCCTCAGCCACCAGGATCCCCGTTCCCTGCGACACGGGTCGCCACGCACGGCAAACACGTGGGTGGGCTAAGGCAAGATGGTATCGCCTTACAAGGACAGTCGGGCCCACATGTCTGGACGCTACCCTAGTCGTACCGGGGGTTTTTTAACGAGGTTGTCTCCTCGGTGGGCTCGGGTCCGTGGGGGCGCGGCTCCCCAAAGGAAGAGATCACCCTCTTCCCCCCGTGCGAGGTTAGATACCAAGTCACAGGAGGAGTTCAGATTCATGTCAAAATGTCACATGATCTCCATTGTCGTACAAGTGTTTCATCCAGTTGGATTCACCGCACCAGCTCTACTTCTGCCCAAGCTACTAGTCCAGAAGTCGTGGGAGGAAAAGGTTGGCTGGGATGACGCGGTTGGTGAAGAGATAGGGAAAAATTTCCGGTCATGGTATGCTACTCTCTACCTACTGAAGTCGATAAGGATTACACGCTACTGTCAACTTCACCCCGATTCCAAGAAAGAGATTCACGTTTTCTGCGACGCAAGTGAACAGGCATATGCCACTGTTATCTACCTCCGATCTGAATACGAAGGAGAAGTCGAAGTCAAACTTCTCAGTGCCAAATCGCGTCTTGCTCCATTCAAGAAGCCAACTAGCAACAAATTAGAGTTGTTAGCAGCATTGTTGGGAGCCAGGATCGCAAGACCGGTGAAGGAAGTGCTGGGAAAGGATATCCCTTTTCACTATTGGAGTGATTCAACTACAGTGCTGGCTTGGATCACAAGAGGTAACGAGTGGGAGAAGTTTGTGTCGAACCGCGTCAAGCAAATTCTCGACACCACCACTACCAGCCAATGGAATCATGTGCCCGGAGAAGACAACCCAGCAGATCTGCCTTCACGAGGGTGTACTCCGGCAAAATTGGTAGAATCAAAGTGGTGGGAAGGACCTAAATGGTTGACATTGAGTAAGGAACATTGGCCATGTCATACATCAGCTGAAATTGACGAGGATGAAATCAACAAGGAACGGAAGAAGACGACAGTATCAGTGATCTCTACTCCATTTCCGGCTCCAAGATTTCCTCATATCAGAAGAAACCTCGTTGACTTCAATGGAAAAGCCTGTCAAGAAGGCTGAGAACAAAGAGGAGTTCATCATTACACGTGGTGGAAGAAAAGTAAAAAAAGCCCAGTTGCTACTCTTCCTGGTTTGGAGAAATCATCACATGAACTTCTTATACAAATAATTAATTCATCAAGCTATTCTTTTGTGGATATAACTCCCAACTAATTGTAAATAAGGTTATGAATTAGTGGGATGATGAAGAATCACCTTGAAATTATGAAAACTTGTTTATTTTCGTTGCTATGTAATGTCAAGGATATAAATTTGTTGATGTAATCTTGCTATTTACAATAAAAACGGAACCCTGAATCAATCGGTCGAAACTTTAAATCTCTCTGTCGGGTAGGCGAGTGGATTATACAGACAGCATAGTACTACTAGCATTAGCCGATGCTAACTGCAGGTTTTTGTGGATAAATGTAGGAGTGAATGGAATAGCAAATGATGCAAGCATTTATAATTCAAGCAACCTTAAAAGGGCTATAGATAGCAATATACTGAACCTCCCACCTGCATCGCCCCTTCCGAATGGAACCATAGATGTTCCCTACGTCATTGTGGCAGATGATTCATTCCCTCTGGATTGGCATGTCATGAAGCCATTTAGGATGAGGGAACTAACAAATGAAAGAAGAACTTACAACTATAGACAGAGTCGGGCCCGACGGGTAGTGGAAAATGCTTTCGGCATATTGGCCAACAAATTTAGAGTGCTTCTTACCCGAATAAACCTCGATCCAGGAAAAGTTGATACGATTGTTACTTGCTGCTGTCTACTGCGCAACGTCATTTTGAAGAGAAAACCGGTGCACTTAGGAGATGAAGATAATGAGAGGGCTCAAAATTTGCAGCCAATTAGATGCCTATCAGGTGGAAACAGAGCTCGGGCCCATGTGTATGACATTAGAGAGGAGTTTGTTAAATACTTTAATGGCGTTGGACGAGTTCCCTGGCAGGGTGAAGCAGTCAATAGGGGAAATATGTAAACCAAAAGGTAGGTTTGACAATATAAATTGCTTTTTCCTGTTGAAATAGCTGAAACACAGAATTTTTTAATAGCCCAAATTGTCTCTTTGTTAAAAATAACAATCCACATTCATATATTTACTTGATTAAATGTAAAGTAATTGAGCATGACGGTCAGTAATAATGAAAATATATAGCTGAAAAAATTCTTCTTAGTGCAGTTAGCAGGAACGAAATGGAATGTGAAATAAACACTAGCACTAAGAATAGGAAATATTTCTTATTCAAACTAAATTCAATGATTACATAAAATAATACTTTATGTAAAATAATATATGCCATGAATGTTTTTAAGTTAAAACCACCATTTAAAAACTATTCTATTAACACTCTGCTAAACAAATACTATTAATTAAATTACTTGAAAATAATTAAAAAATTTAAATAATTCCAAAACATTTTCATTCTTTTTTATCTAATAGATCCTCCAGCTGGCCATCCATCAGCACATCAAATAATTTTTTCATTGTTTTCAAACGTCTTCCCTCATCTTGGATCTTTTTTAGACCATGATAAATAAAGCTAGAGAATTGACTGTCTCTGGGGTGATGGGCGCATCTAGGGTCTTTGCTATTTTCTCCAGAACCTCAACGGATTGGCACTCTTCTTTAGGCCTCTTACTCCTCCTTGTTTTGGTGGAAGAGGCATCAGGCACAGGTGTCCTCACCCTTTCTTCATTTGATCCCATGAAACGGAAAAAAGACTGAGAAGATTGGCCACCATCATCCCCACTAGCGATTACGTTACCTTCCTCGATCGGAAGGACCTCATACTCTCCTACCAAAGGTCCAAAATTTTCTAAATCTACCTCCACCGTCACTGCTTCCCCCTGTAATTAAAAATAAGAATATTCATGATTTCAGTTTTATGGTCACAATTTATTATATTTATATGCATAAGTTAACCATATTATGCTTATGTATCTAATGCTTATGACGTAAAGAGTCATGACAATGGCTCTTTGTCCTCAAATAGTAATTGTAAGTTCATTATCGGGAAGAAATATTTCTTAAATTATTACAATTAAGTGTTGTATTCAAGACATGGGATTCAACAACTGATAGTTTAAATGATTTGTATTCACCCTAGCGTCATCAGTACTTGTATGGGTACATAGTATAACATTCGGATTTCTATGAGGAATATGATTTACTAATTTTTTTCTGGGATACATGTAATCTCTTAACAAAATGCAATTGATCATAGTACCTAGTAACAGTAACCTTATTAATTGACAAAAGTAGAAGCATCATTTTATTTAATGTTATGTGTTGAAGACAAGAATTGCGTATGGGGAAGACTGAAAACTTTTATATCATAGCTTATCTGCCACACTTTGTTAGTTGTTTGATGCATAACAACATTGTATTGTTGATATTGTACAAAAATCAATTAATGTGCCATTTTTTTACCATCTTTAATACCCTCATCAGCATGGATTTATGTGCAGTTTCTCTGCAGAATTCTCTTTGGATATACTATGCGTTAATTAATTTATTATTTATTAGGTGTTATTTAAAATATTCGTTAGAACAGCACAGGCAAAGAGAGCTTTCTACAAGAAGACGAATAAAAGGAGAAATAATGCATAGAAGTAAGGAAACAGTTCATCAGATGCTCACATGGAGTACTTTTGTGAATGGGAGTGCGACTTGGAAGTTAACAGCAGCAGAGAAGTCAAATATGGGAAGCATACAAAATGTAGTGTTACGAAGAATGATAAAAGTAAAATGTATTGGTAGTGTAAGGAGGAATTGCAAGGAAGAGTGGGAGAAATAGAAGTCATCTAAAAACCTTAAGCAGAAGACAGGATAACTTAGATGGCCACATTATCAGACATGATGCATCAGGCCATATGGCCTGATGAAAACAATCTTAGAAGGACAGGTGGAAAGGAAGAATGGCAATTGCCTTTGCTGTATGGTAGTCCTTCCCTTCCCCCCAATGGAGGGTCAGCCTGCCAACAATGGAGGAGTTTATTTTTATCAGAGAAGGGGTGGGTGAATGAGTTTCATAGGACAGGTTATAAAGAATGTAAAAGAAAAGATAAACATTGCTATGAAAAGGCTAGCGCATAGGATAGAGGAATGGAGAGCTGCACCAAGTAATATTATAATTATTGACTAATTATGGTGATTTATAATTCATCAAGAAAAAATTGTCTGAATTTATGTGAAATGGGTTAACCAACTGATAAATAAAAAAATAAATCATGACTTGTTATGAATTTAAAAGCTCTACCAATTGTTAACCTGATTGAATGGAAAAAAAATTATTTTCCAAAATATTTCATTACTTAACTTCACTTATTTTAGTGGGCACAACAGATATCTGTATAACATATGTTTCAGTGCATTTTCGAGGGGTCATGTGCTCCTTCAAGAATAAAAGCTCCCGATAAAATTTAAATACAGGCACATACACCTTGAAGCCGAATCTTGCCGACCTCGGTGTCGGCGGGGTAACGTTCTCGCCTGCCAAACAAGAGGTCGCGGGTTCGAGTCCCGCCTGGGTGGGTTTTCCCGATCCAGGGCATGGTCGTTTGTGTACGTTTAATTGTTACATTCGTTGAACACCCCGGTGTAAAATGGCCAATACGAGCTGTATCCGGTGGTTTGAGAGAAAAATAAAAAAATAAAAAATAAAATAAAAAGAGAAAAAAAGCATTGAAAGTCAAAGAGTGAACTTCCATATGACAACACAAATACATTTTTAGGTTTGTATATTTTTACCTCGGTAGTGGAGATCCGGTCTTCATCGATGCTCTGATGCGCTGCTCTTCAGCTCCAAATTGGCTCCTCAAAGTATTCATTTTGCTCTTGATATCTTGAGCGGAAGTTCCAGGGCGGAACGCTTCTTCACATTTCACTAAATCATTGATACTGCGCTCCCGCAAAAACTTGTTGTGGTAATTTTGAGCTTTGCTATTATACAAATTCTCGTCTTTACTGTAGTTCTCTATGAGAGTTGTTTTCGCCTCGTGCGACCACGAAGCTGATGCACTGCGAGACATCTTCTTTCAACAAAAATTTACGGGTTACTGTCAGTGCGATCCTCACGGCCTTCTTGGTACCTCTACTGCACAAACGCTCAACAATCCCCCACCGAATCAAATCCGCTCATAGAGTAGCCTAACAATACGAATGACTGACCTGACGTTATCGGATTGGAAAAAGTGATAAGGGCGATTCCACGCGTCACAGACTGACCGTCACAATGTGTTTCTGAACTTTTAATAACACAACTAGCGCGAATGGACTGACACACTAAACTTTTTCAACTTCCAAATTGCTACACAATTGTGAGACATTTAACTTGGGTGGATACACTACTGTATCTTGAAAAATACAGGAATAACGTGACTTAAAACTCTCTGTCACGGACTGACAACAATGAAACGAACTTTCCGCTCCGAGTAAAACCTTTAAGTTTTGCTCTGAAACAAAAAGTGATTCAGAGTTTCAGTAAGATACATCTCAGAACTCCAAATATATATTTCATAATGGTGCAAAGCCCTTTACAATAACTGACTTTACAGAGGAGAAAAGCATCTTCACGGACTGACCAGAAATGTCACGGACTGACTTTTGTGATTCCCTTTTGTTATAAACTTATTCACTGCCATTAAAATTAAAACAAATAATTTCTTTAATTCAAAATAAACAAGACAAATATATTCAAAAACTCTTAAAATCATTCAAAATAATGAACGAACCTCAAAATTGGTAAAATACAGTCATTCAGTGTCCATAAAAATCAAATAGCAATACATGTTTTTTGCGCATAGATGACGAGTGAGCTCAGCATACAATACCTCATTTTGTTTATTACACTCAGATACTTCGCCCAATGGTATCTTCAATGTAGATATTTTTGTACACTTTTTTCATACACGGACGTTAACTATCTATTATTCATCGCCTTTTCCCCTGATGGTATGGCAGTCCACACCATTTTTTTCACCAACCCACCAATTTCATCCACAGCCCCCTTTCCATGGTAGGACTAAAAAAATTCCATTCAATAAACACATTAAATGCATCAGCTAGATATGTCATATTGCACAGTGTATACATTTTGTTTAAATTGACTTGATACCCCATCAGAAAAAAGATTATGTTCTGAATACCTGGTATCAAGGTTTTTATTTGGCCCAGCAAAGTTTTTAATGCAACATGTACGGTGTATTTATCTTGATCTGCACAGTCAGAGACTAAAGCAAAGGATTTCGTTTTAACATCTCTATTTTGTTGTTGGCGGCACCAGACTACAGCTGCAAAAATAGATACGACCTTATTGATCAAGTGAGCACTCTGTATTTCATTTTGGTGTTAGCACGAATAATTCTCAGCGAAGTCCACCTGAATAACCAAAAAATTAGTGGTCACATTTTCTCTAGCATCTTTGAATGCTTTACTCTTCACAATTACGTGTTTAAGAGAGCAAAAAAGTGAATTATCTAAATTTTTAAGTCAGTCAAGAACTAAGCCCTCTTTAGATATCAAAATTACCATTTTATTCTCGATACCCCAACAACGCCACTCACAACTTTTATTAGCAAGATCATCGGTCAGTTCAAGAAAGGAGATTCCTGGACAATGATGAGTTTCTGACTTCATATATTGAGTAGACTCTTGATTACACGTGGCCTGAGCAATAAAATCCTTAAATTATGTCTTAATTGGAACACCTTTGCTGTGCAAAGCCCACAGGATAATACTCATATTTTCTTGTAAAACACGGGTGCACACATTATGAGGTGTATTACCATGTAAAAAGGCAAAAACAGGGCGCAGCGAAGCAAATTTGGAAAAGCTGATACTAAAATCGTGCACTTGGATGAAGAGGGAATGTGCCTCCTTGAAGGTTACCGTCATATATCTCACGGAAGCTTACAACACAGTCCCGTTCACTTGCGTCTTCCTGTGTTCCTTTATCCCTGGACACTGGTAGTAAATCGAGTCGTCTTCGTAGTACTGAACCACGGCTTGGCGTGTTTGGTCAGGCAGTCGACACGATGAGCGCGCGTCAGCAGCCTTAGGCTTAGTATTCCTCACTTTTAGGCCATTCTCTCTCGCCACATCAATGAGATTTTCTCTTTGTTTCCTTGGCGAATCCGGCTATGAGGCGATTACTCGCTTCTTACATTTGTTATAATGTTGTCGACTCCGAAAGGCAGTGGAATGCGAATATGGAATTTCCTAAGCGATAAACCATAAAAGTGGCTTACTGGGATTTTATCCAACAGTTATTTCATGAGTATTACTCGTAGAAAAAATTAAATTAACTCCGCTAACCAGTGTAGGTGACCCACTTGCTCTTGTTCTTTCACGGCGGTGCTGATTTTGTGTATAGACCCTATTCTCCTGTTTTGTATTCGCCTTTCCTCGTTGGATGGAATTCACTGTTCCCCTTTTCTGCTGCTTCTTCAGCGTATCCTTCTTTTGTTTTCGATACTCCTTTTTCTCCCTATTTCTCTGTGTATAGTCACGCTGTATTTCAGCACCCGTTTTACCCATTTTTCTCAATACATTTACTTCACTAAGCGTGTAATAGTAAGACGACACTCTTGCTCACGATCAGACCGAACTAACTGCTATGTACGGGAATCTCTAGTGGTGAAAAAGGAGTGGAACATTTTAATAATATTGAATGTGTTGTTCCCTATTTTGAATAATCAATCATTGTTGATTTTTCTGTTTATATAGCTCTTTGTTGGCCTGGTAATGTATAGTGTCCCTTAATTAGCGTAACAATGTCAGTCCGAGACGGCGCTCCTGAGCCGAAAGTATTGTTGCCACAAAAACAGTTCAGCACCTTAATGGGGAACATGCACAATTTTTTATAACCAGATTAATCGGAAGACAACTATCTAAAATGGATTTGGTAAAAATTTCACAGGTGATCTGCGGTTTTTTTACTGAGATATCACTCTTTAAAAATAATTCTTTCTCGGCAGCCTGAAAACACTGCGTCATGGGGCAATGGACGCGTGACGTCACAGAACGATATCGCTAGAGACCATTGTTTGTATTTTGACAAGAAAGTAAGTGGATGAATGATGGAACGGCATTTCGAGTAAAATATTGCTTTTTCTTCTTAATTAGTGATTTTCACTAATCTTAATTGATTATTTCATTCAAGCATAACAAGCATAATGGATGTAAACGAGAAAAAAGAGAGAAAGTTTTACAAATCTTGTGTCGTGCCCTGTTGCTCAAATTCCTCAAATTCCACGCCGAAGAAGGTTTTCATTTATGTCCCGAAAGATTCGAAGAAGAGATTAAAATGGTTGAGAGCCTGCAGAAGAGACGTAAATTCTATCTCGAAATTATCAACAGCTTTCTGTTGTGAGGATCATTTCAGCGTACGTGCCAGTAAGGTTGCAAATCTTATTTTTATGAGTTAAAAAGATTGAATTGAGCCAAAGGATGTTATTGCCACGTAATATAAATTGAAAAGTTACAAACATTCACATCAAAGGAAAAACTTAATTATGAACGGAAAAAGTGTTATTATATTTAAAGAAAAGTATTATTATAAGATTTTTCTACCGTATTGATGGAGACTTTCGCGGGGTGGTGCAGCATGCGCAGCAAGGTTTTCGGGTTGACCTTGCTGAGCATTTTTCTACCGGTTTAAGTACGTGTGCATGGAGCTTTGATACTTGCATTTTTCAATTCATATATATAAATAATTGAGCACAGGTTCAAGTGGCAATGAAGCTGACAAACTATGTGAACTTGAAGCTGAGTCAGAGGATGACCGGGAGAGTAGTTCAGGTATATCCTCTCAAGTGTCATCAAGTGTTGGGGTTCAAGTACGCACTAAATTCAGGAGCAAACAAACGCAAATATAGACATGTGTTTCTGATAGGGCGACATCACCAAAAAAAAAATATGTAAATACCCAGACACCCCCATTCAAAGTTTGAAGAGAAGGAAAGTCAGTGAAACTTGTGAGGAGTCGAGCTCTGAGGAGGATATGAGTGAAGAAGATGAGTACAGTTTTCTGATAATTCATCTAATAACTCAGAAGCTGAATTTCTTAATGAAAATGACTCTGTTGAAAGAAAGCAAGTAGCAATTGCACGAATAAATTTATTTAATGGAAACCCTAAGCTATACATGGGTGTACCTGAAAACTGTTGCTTCATTCTGGGCACTCTTCAGAGAAATACAAATTTACATATGTCCATGATCATGCTAACTCTAAAAAAGATTAGACTTAATGAATGCTTTACTATTCTCTCTGATGACTTTAGCATATCATTCAGCACAGCTGGTCGGGTTTTTCATGATGCTGTTCCAAAAATATCCCAATGTATGAAACAGCTCATTATATTGCCAGCCAAGAAAAAGATATTAAAGTTACTGCCCATACCATTTCGATCAAGGTATAGCCATGTACAATCAATTATTGATTGCTTAGAAGTAGAGATAGAAAAACCATCGGACCCTGTAAAACAAGCTCTAACATGGTCGGAATACAAGTCTGCAAATACTTTAAAGTACTTGGTGTCTAGCTCACCTGATGGATTAATAAATTACATATCTTAGGGCTTTGGAGGTCGGATATCTGATTCACTGCTTGTAGAGCAATGTGATTACTTTAAATACTTGCCTTCTCATTGTACTGTGATGGCTGATCGGGGTTTCAAACACATTGATAGCTTTCTTGGTACAAAAGGCTGCACATTAATTCCACCCCCCAGTGTTAAGTCTGAAGTTAAGAGCATAAAAAAGGAAGTAATGGAGACGAAAATATTGCCAGCTTGAGGATTCATGTTGAGCGTGTTATCAGACGCATTAGGGAATTTAAAATGTTAGTTCCTCATGCCTGTATAGATCACAATCTTATTACCTTGATGGATGATGTGATTATTATATCTTGTGGCTTAATTAATCTTCAGGCTCCATTAATAAAGTAGCATACTTGAAAAAATGCCGACAATGAAAGGGAGTGCAAAATAAATGTATTAAAAAATATAACAAGAAGCATATGGGGCCAGTTCTGGTGTAACTAAAAAAACTAATCATGTTTACAGCTGTTGAAAAGAATAGGAAAAATATTAATCTCCCAAAATCTTGTGGCGGCAGCCACAACATTCATTACAAAATCATGGTCATACTCAATCCATAGACAAGAAATATTCTTTGTCTTCTCAAAATCAGGAGCAGCAACACAAAGTGCAGCTCCTTTTTTCTTTTTTTCAGAGATAGTGTCATATTATGAGACACATTTAGTTTTGCTAAATGCCGAATCGTATTTTTGGTGAGTGAAGATGTTGTAATAACTCAGAATTATTAGGCATTAATCATACCTGAAACATATTTGTACATTAGTCTATTATTTTATTACTTATATTCTAACGACTATGGAGCTGATATAAGAGAACCGCATGATAAGTTTGGTATTAAAATTATGGGCAACTAATAATTAACCGCTGATGAAGGATAGTTTATTTGATTTCAAAAATAAGTATTTATAAACAGAAAACAATGTTAAAACTTAAAAAAAAATTTCCTATGTATTAAATAGCTTGCTTACCTGCTTGCTTTCACTCCACGCATCTCGGCGGCGACGAAAGAATCACTGTTTTTAAGGAAGGCGGCCATAATAAAGGAGTCAACCATAGGTAAATTGTCCGACTGCGCCTTCTTAAATCCCACTTCAGTCATTTTGTCAATCAGTTTTCTTTTCACCTCATTCCTCCAACAATCCCCCTCTTTTTCCATCAACAACTCCCTAACGACATTAAAGATCTGTATTCATTGAAAAACAGCAGTATTTAGACATCGAATTTTACGGAGAACTGAGGCCACTGAGACTGAATATTGTTCGGTGACGTCAAGCCAATGAGAAAGCGTTCCGGGTCACGTGACTTTCGTCGATTTTTTTTTAGAATTTCATTAGCATTTTACGGCATTTGTGATTGACGTTGACAACTTTGGCTTATATATTCGGATTGGTGAGAAAATTCTCAATAAGATAGGCTACAATAACGGGAGAAACAAAGTTCATGCATGTTCCCCATTGTCGAGTACCTCATGCTTGATTTGTATGTAAAAGGAGAATTCTTAATTATTACGGATCAATAATTTACGGAATTAAATTCATGTAAAACGTCACGGACTGACATGATTATATACTTGACTTGCAGACTCCATTTCTCAGAAAACAAATAGGTATCGAAATAGCAACTATGGACGGATATGTGTCATTAAAGGAATAAAAAAATCAATTCATACAAATTTTTATTTCTAATTGTAATTATTGATGCTATATTTTTGAAATGAAAGTATTCATCATATTTCGTATGTGGCTAAAAACTATAGCAAGCACATAAAAAATCTCCCGTGTCAGAGACACACGTGACTCATGCAAAAGTCAGCACTTAATAGCGAAAGTGTAGACTTAGTATCACAGATTTTGATCCATAACAGAGCCTCCAACCACTTTTTTTTATTTTACCAGTCAGTATGACATTTACGTGGTATCGCTCATAAGTTTCGAAGCTTTTAGAGAATTGGAGGTAAACGTTAATGCTCCGTTTAGAAAATCGAGTGCTGAGCGCGAGAAAAACGTTGGTGAGAGAGTGGTCAAAGACTTGGTGGCACCGTATAAAGGATCTGGAAGAAATATTAAAATGGGCAATTACTTCACTTCTCTGCCATTGGCAAAATGTTTACTGTCCTGGGATTTAACAATAGGGAAGTGCACTAGTGTTTCAAATGCATCAAACACATTTTTAAATTAGAGTTCAGAATAACATAATGTCGTAAAACCACAGTTTAAATCCTAATAGTGAATACTTGATTCGAGATGACCGTCTGAAATATGGAAAAATTCAAAGGCCGCGAAAACGGGTGTCCATGTTGGATATTGGTCGTGACGTCACAAGGCAGTAGCAGAAGGCAGCTTCTACACCGTTTAGTTCTACCACTATTATTGCATAGAAAAATTACAGAATTTTAGGGTATCCCTTTTTTTGCTGTCATAAAATATCTTCAGAATATATATGTGGCTGCTTCTCTTTTGAGTAAACGACTTCATCATTGCGTAATATATTAATATTCATTTACGTGTCAACTTCAAGTTTGGAAAGAGTAGTACGAATAGCACATTGAATCTTTAATAAATGCATGATGGCATTTATTTTTCGCTGGGTATATTTTGGCACAATGCCGTTTATCATGCCAAAACTTTTTTGTAAGAACCGAGTCAAACTAATAAACCTATTTCAGACGTTTGCTGCAAGACTTATTCGTTGCGTATGTATTCACGCCGGCCGGAACGTTCGCCCTTCGCAACTAGAATCATGGGATGTTAGCCTTATTTCCGAGCTGGCTGGTTGTTGCAATGGTTCGCTGTCCAGGATGGGTTCAAGAAAAGGTAATCTTGGTTGGGAGAAGGAAAATTCCAACGATTTATAAATGGTATACCAAACTTTGATGTATTTATGGTTACTGAATTTTTGAATAAGGAGGACAGGTTCAACGCTCCATAGAAATGCGAGACGTTAAGGCTAACAAGGGGAGACCGCGTACCTTGCTGCATCTTTTTCAATTAGGGCGTTAGTTAGGCTGTAATTAATTAATTTTCATGCGTTACTTTTTACAAGTTATATATATAAATTCAAAATATCCACATTTTCCTAATGGGTCGGTTGGGGTAGTGATAGCGTGCACGATTCAAAGAATAGATCTCACCCTAAGGACCGTGGTTCAAGACTACGTCATGGCATTATTTTTTGTTGTCTTCATTGTGATCATACGGCATCAAGTTTATCATTAATTATAATTGCAGCAATCATTGGCATGAGACAATTTTTTAATCATCATTATGGCGTTTAGGTATTTTAGCAGTGTCTTTACAAACGCAGAGATACGATGACTACAAGGGTTGGTGAGCGCTAAAATGTTAATTTTTTCTTTGCTTATACTGACCAACTTCCACATTAAAAATGAAAACCACTCTTGCAAGAGCACATACCATTAAAGGCTCGCGGCAAGCAACAATATGCGTACAGGCATAATTAATAAGAACACAAAGCGAATATAAAATGCCATATATCTCGAACACTTGTAATTCACATTACTCCAAAGGGAGTTTACTTACTCAGTACATACCTCAGTACCTTGTACTCAGTACCTACCAGTTTACCTCAGTAGCAGTGCTAAAAGAACCATTCTGAAATATAATTTCAACTAACAAATAGGATGAAATAAAAGTTGATAACCCTGGACCGGGCGCGCTGGCGTATAAAATACGTCAATCTTTGAAAACCAAGGATTTCGACATTGTACGTACATTCTGGGCTATAATGGTCTCGTGTATTCTTACAACGTACTTTGACTGCCTATATTGCGAGTTTTCAAAGTTCGAGGTATTGTAGCTAATTTTTTAGATCAGCAAGATGAACCCGTCACCAGTGGAGTACAAATTACGCCGCGCGACCTGCCGTGTACCTTTATATCTGTATCACCTATAAATGTACTAATTTCAACAAATAAAGATTAACTTTAACAAAAATCGTTTGTTATCATATATGCACATATCATGGGCAAAGTACGCATTTTGCCCGGTCGTGTAAAAAAAACAGTCGCGCCATAATTCTTTAAACAAACTACTTTCAGTTTATAAATTACGTAGGTCTACGCGGAAGATGCTATATTTTGACTCAACACTCTTTCTGATGTGACTGAGGTACCTATTAAGTAAATTATTATAATATAAATATCAATTTGATCTTACAATACCTTAAAATGATCTTCAAAACAGAATATCATCGATAGGTAAGAGTCAGGAGCAGCCTTGAACCATTTATTCCGTATAGCTTGTGCTTAAGGCACGGGAATGAATATCTTCTCCAGGCTTTTGTTTCGACGTCGAGATTAAATTTGGAACAAAAAATCATTTATAATTCTATTTTGAATTCATGTGTTCGGTACTAGACGACATTTTTAGGAAGCAAACTCCACCGATTCCCGGAAACTCTCGCCGCGCTAAAGAAGGCGACGGAATACAGCGATACTCCACTGGTGACTACTGCCTTGTGACGTCACATCTCAATCAAGATGGAGGCACTGTGTTTCAGCGCAACATGAAATTTTCCGACTTTCAAAACGTTTTAAAGTGCATACCCCAGATGCAGAAAATAAAAGTGACTACACTAATGTTTCTTTTTTAGGCTAAACTTTCAAATTCAGCAATAAAAAAAAATTAGTGCACTTCCCTATTGTTGGAATTGTTGCAAGAAAAATAAGCCGTACATTCCACCAGCAATTGCTGCATCGAAAAAACGAGAAGAATTATCCACTGTGTTTGGCTTTCATGAAAAAGTAACGATGTGCAGTTATGTGTCAAAAATAAACAAAGCAGTGATAATGCTATCATCAATGCATCAGGATGCAACAAAGAAAAAGCCCGAAATTATAGTTTTATAACTGGTCAAAAGCTGGAGTGGACACGATGGACAAAATGCATGGCAGATACACTACTAAAAGATTGACTCGAAGGTGGCCTCTAGCATTTTTCTACAGTATCCTTGATATCGTCTGCCTATCAGCATATATTCTATATTATATGAACAATAAAATGCTATCGAAAAAGGGTTATGAATGGCGATTTTTTTATCGGCAACTGGGCAGAGAATTGTGTACTCCTTCCGTCGAAAGTCGTTCGCATAACGCGCAAATCATGAGGCCCTTCACCACCAAATTGGCATTTGAAATTTTTTTTAGCCGAGCTATAAATCCATATGCACAGCCAAAAGCATCTGAATCGTCGAAATCCCCGGTACAATTCGATTCAACTGGGAGGAAAAAGATTACTGGCGTATGCCATGTTTGTCTCCGAGGCGAATTAAAAAAAAAAACGTCGCAAAACTCGAAAATCATGTTCGGCATGTGAGTTCCCTATTTGTGATAAACATTGTATTTCAACAAAAACATGCGGAGAATGTGTGAAATAATTAAATGTTGTTATTTATAATAATTCGATGCTTGTTTTTGTATGGAACTGTGTTATTACAAATAAAAGAAAAAATAACTAAAAGAAAAATAAACAGAATTGCGTTTTTACCCACAGTATTTGATATTTTTTATAGTAAAATTGTTTAAAGTAAAGTAATAACAAACGATATTGCTGGTTATTTGCTAAAAAGTTGGATAAATACTTTGATTAACGGTCTCAATGGTGAGAATAATCCCGGCTTTCATGCACAACAACCTTAGTGAGTACCCAGGTACCCGGTCATTGAACGGAGGAGGTATCACGTTTAATAGTTAATAACTATTTTTGAGTCATTGATTGCAAAATATTTTGCTGAAAAATTGGTGTCAAAATACTTGCATTGGGGATCTGGATGGTCATAAATTTTTTTTTAGGGGGAGGTTATTAAATTCTACTTGGGAAACTGAAATGGATACCCGGGTACTGACCTGACGGTTAAAAAAGAGTGGAAATCGTTTTTCGATCTAGCCGGCCCTGGTGGGCCTCTAGCGGGCTGGAAATGTGGGGAGGTTTGTCCTATTTGATCCCAAATCGCATACCATAAGTACGGGAAAAATCCCGGCGGGGGGACTTTTCACCCTCAATATCCGGCTATGCCCTTTACGCTCACTCAGGGGCGTCACATCCTGAGCTTCGAAGCGATTTGAAGCGTGAAACGGACCGAGCTGAAGAGCTTCGGAGCGCTTGAAGGCTGAAACGGACCACGGCCTTAAAGAGTATCAACAGTGATAACAAATGACAGCACAACCCTTAATAACTAAATTTACTCAACTTAACAGCGAAAAATCTAGGAGCAAGAAATTCCAATAACATTTTACTTAAACGGATAATAAACCATGAATACATTACCAGGAAATAAACATCGATTGAAAATTTAAGTTCTCGCGCTCTCTTTTGAGTCATGTATGGAATGACATCGTCTCAAAATATTCTGTAAGTGCTGTACTTCTCAAAATAAGTACACATTTTCATAGCTTTTAAAGCAAGCAATTTAAAATTAGGCGCGTGTAGAGTCCCCCAAATTTCTCATATACGCTACTGCGAAGTATGAAAAATATACATGTACTCTTTGTGCGTGTTGCGTAACGTCATCGGTAATGCATCGAATCACATCGAATGATGATGATAAGAGGAAATTTAGGTGCTTGTCCCGGAGTGATAGAAATAATACCTCTTTAGTGTCCTTGTGGACTAGATAACAGTTGACGCTAATAATGCGTGCACGGTGAGAATTTCTCGAGCCTACTCTTCATGCGTCATTTTTGGCTCCACAGTGCCAAGTATACTTTGCTACCAGTATTTTTGTCATCAATATTTTTGCCCACCCGGCAATGGCTCTGAAAGGCATACGTGTTGTTGAATTGTCGGGGTTAGCCCCTGCTCCTTTTTGTGGTATGCTCCTCGCCGACTTCGGTGCTACAGTAACCAGAGTTGATAAGGTATATAGTCGTCCTCATTTGAAATGGATATTTTGTCGTCGCTGTATGAGTCCGAACGATATATTGCCTGTATATTCATTCTTAGTCAATCTGCCACCAATATCATTACATTTTTTAGATTATAATGCCTTCATGTAAGTTGAAACATTTTTTGTTTAGGTTGGTAGCAATTCTTTGGAAGATTTCATGGGCCATGGAAAGCGATCAATTGCGGTTAACTTAAAGCATCCAGAAGGGATAAAAGTTATTAAAAGAATGTGCAGAGAGTCTGATGTTTTGATCGAGCCATTTAGAAAAGGTATATGGGTATCATTTTGTGATCAACGTAACAAATCTCAATCAGTCCTGACTTGTAGGACTTCCTTGCATAAATGAGTGTTTGAAGATAAACTTTTATAATCCATGGCTTAGATTGCCATTTTATTCAACAGGCGTTATGGAGAAGCTGGGATTGGGGCCAAGCCTCCTCATCAAAGAAAATCCGAGGCTGATTTATGCTCGCCTCACCGGTTTTGGACAGTCTGGACCATACTCATCAATGGCCGGTCACGACATTAATTATGTGGCAGTTTCAGGTGTGGAATATTGAAATACATGCTCGCAATTAACCCTTGCACTCTTAACTCTTTTTCAAACCCCTTCCACTATTACCTGAAGGTTCATGATCAGTGTAGGTCATGCCTTAGGCATTTTTAACTTGGAATGATGTATGAACATAATGTTTCCTGAAAAAGTATGGCCAAGAAACAGGGGTGAGAGAGGAGCTGCCATTCCTTAGATGTTGCACATGTGTCATGACATGATTGTATTGATATCAGTGGCTAGAATTTCTTCCAAAAGAAGCTTCATAAATGCTAACTGTCTTTATGTTTTTCTTTAATAGAAAAGAAGTTTTAAATTTATGCTCCCAATATGTTTTATGAGGTATTTCTTTCGTCAGTTTCTAGATAAAAAATAATAGCAATCAGTGACTTCAATTTGGCTAGGTTAATAGCCAAATTTTAGCTAAAATAGTCATATATCTAAAAAAAATAGAGCTATGATGCAAACTCTAATTCTAGATTTGGATTCAGGAGGCCAAATGCTCTCTCACAGTAACTTAAAAAACTCTGGTACCAATACCAGTGTAATTGATAAGCCTCGAAGATGTAATTTTTTTTTATAATTCAGCAATGTTTCTTCAACTTACTACATCATGGAATACTATTCTGTAACAGTGTTTTTCTTGATATATTTGGCCTGTACCTTCATTTCCCACATAGATATGTAGTTTCAACTGTTGAAAAAAAAATTTGAGTCGCAAATTTCAGGGTCTCAATATTCAACTGCCTCTGTCATTCACTCTTTTTTGATTATTAATTGGTATTTTATGAATGAAGAATTGATCGATTATTATTCTACCAGGTTTTCAACCTTTTATCATGCACAGGTGTTTTGTCAATGCTGGGTCGTCATGGAGAAAACCCGACTCCACCTATCAACTTATTGGCAGATTTTGCTGGAGGGGGATTAATGTGTGCTTTTGGGATACTGTTAGCCCTGCTGAACAGGAGTAGAATAGAAGCGGGCGGAGGTGTTGGGAAAGGACAAGTTATTGATGCATCCATGGTTGAAGGCTCTGCATATGTTGCAAGCTGGCTGTACAGAAGTCGGAAAAGGCTTCCTATTTGGGGAAATGAGAGGGGTAAAAATGTGTAGGTATGAGTTATTTTCAGAATTCACTAGCATAAATGCTTTCAATGGTTATCCCTGAGTTGATCCTTGCTTTCATTATTCAAGTGTATGTAGTGAAATTGATTCTTCACCATCGTATCATATTTGTAACAAGACTTGCCATTAATTGGATCTTTAAAGTATCATGTTGGAAAGACATTAACCCAGTGAATTATATGATACATATATGACTGTGTTCTCAAAATGCTGCCACAAATTGAACTGCACCACTTTCTCTGCTACTTGAAAATGATTACCAATCCTAACGTTTATCTCTATTTCACATATCAAATAAACACCAAAATATTAAACACTTGCCCTGGATACATCCTCATAAAGGGAATCCGGATAGATGGCACATACTCTATCTTCAAAAATCACTCTTAACTCAAATTGCAGCACAGAACTGATAATTATGGAGGACGAAAAATCGGGAGTGACGATGCTTACGCCCGAACGCCACTATTTTCGGTACAATACCCCAATTCTTTGTTCCACATCGTGAACAAGAATTTTCGTCCATTATAGTTCGACTCCTATTGTTTTTCTCCCAATGTGAAAGAGACATTGATACACTATACATGTTTTTATATGTCTGAGGTGGGGTTTCATTATCTCATCTGTGTGATCATTACCGGGTGAAATTAATGAATTCATCAACTGATTGGCTTAAGCAATACCTTAATACAAAGCGGTCATTCACAAAGACCTTTAATCAAAGTACAGTAACAGAATTCAGCCAATGCAAAGGAAAAATAATTTTAAAGGTTTAAAAAAATTCCACGTCCAGTCATTTTCTCATGATTGATTAATACAAAAATGCAAAAGTTTCCCCCTGCTTTTCTTGCAAGGGATGACATCATTAGAGTCTGAGTTATGTGACTCCTTCATCGAGAACCAGTAATGCTGAAATGCGGAATTACGTTCCTGTAGGTAAAATGCTGAAAAGTGGACGTAGAGGTAATCCCATTAATCATGTCCTGTCATGTCATGAGAACACTGGGTATATTCATAAATGCATGGCAATTGTTGCAAAAACTATTCTTCCTTAAATTTCTGAGATGATGGGTTTTGAGTTTTTCAAACTGATTGGTCGAATGGACGGGCCTTCGAACCATCCCATGAAGTATGTATACTTTAAAGATAATTTATATGCACGCTGTTTGAATTTTTACTATATTCCAATTAGGAATAAAATAAGAGCTATTTGTATGCATTAGAGTCTGGAATTTTCAATAAATATGTGTGAAAACTTCATTGTTGGAATCTTCAAAGTGGCATTCTTCTACTATAAACATTCTCTTCCACTTAAAACACTCTTTCCAAATAATAATAGTCACAAATGGACGTAACTATAGCTGCTCTCAATAGTATTGAAAGTGATCTGGAGCCGGGATCTGTGTGGAGCTTATCTTACAATATTATTTTGGTAGATGTAAGAACTTTATTTTTAAATGATATCCAGTTTACTGTTTCTCTGTCTAGGTTAGACTCTGGATCTCACTTCTATGACACCTATGAGACTAAAGATGGTGGTCATGTTGCTGTGGGTGCCCTTGAACCTCAGTTTTACAAGCGGCTGCTGGAAGGTCTTGGACTCTCCCGTGACATTGTTCCTCAATTTGGTGCTGATGATCCTGAAGGTTGTCGTGAGATTTTGAAGCAAACGTAAGTTTCACTATGGCACTTTGAATTTTTATGTTAGGCATTTTGATAATTTGAGGTCCTCAAGAGGACTTAATGCACTACCACAAGTGATATGACTGGATGTGACTTGGAGAGTGACTTCAGTCACAAAATCGCTTGCATTCACAGTAAACATGACCATAATGAATTCCAATCATCTTGACAGAAACATTTTATTTTATCTGTTTGATCAAAATATAATTCAATTGTTTTTTCATGATAACAAATACAATATACATGTATGCTATCGCCAAATGGCTCCAAATAATGAAAGTTAGTTCTTTTATACATTGTTGTTATTACGGATGAGTCGGTTCTGAAATTTTTTCCGGTTCTCAATACCGATCCGGTTCTCCCCCATCGGTTCTCGATACTCGGTTAGAACTTATATTTTCTGAATGAATGGCAAATTTGAATGAACAGCCACATGGACTGAATGAAAATAATTTGACTTAAAAGGTAAATAAATGGGAAAGCTCTGTAATAAAAAACTAAGTTCGTCTCCATAATTTTATTTGCCAAGTATAAAAAGTCAAACTAACATTTTCTTAAAGAATGCATGATCAACCAGTATGTCATATTACATCGGGCAGCCAGCTTTCTACAGGTTTTTATTTAAAAATATCAGCATTTTTACCGTCTGGGTCTAATCTATTCCGGTCAAAATTATTGCCTTCAGTCCTGAACATTCGTTTTCTGAAAACAGTAGTAGATGGAATATTAATAATATCACTAGTTCTGGTATCACCGTCCATGCTGATCCAATCTAATTAATCAGCAATTCCTCCTTCTGTAACACCATCCACCAGTGAACAATTTCAGTTTAGTCCAGGTTTACTGGTTGACATAGCATCTGGGCTAGTTAATGGTCCGCGGAATAAAGATTTTTTAATTTTTGACTTCACTAATCCAAGGGTTATGGGCACAGCTGGTTTGAGAATTATTTATCTGTTATTTGAAATGGAATGGGTCTTTCTAGTGATGGGTCGATTCCAAAATTTTAACGATTCCAATCCCGATTCCGATTATACTGATACCGATTCCATTGATTCTGACGCCATAGGCTCCAAGAAAAATATCACTTAATTCCAGGCAACAAGACAACCACTTAAAAAATTATTACTCTGTGAAAGAATCAGTTTACAAAAGCATATTTCATATCATCACCATGTAATTAAAATATGATGTCTGACAATGTAATATAATGTATAGCAAGAAACTTTTTCGCTACTACTTTCAGCCTAAGGTAGGAGATGCAGTCTTCCAGTATTTCCCAGGGAAGGAATTTGGTGGTGCATTCATCTCTGATAAATAAGCTTCCATTTCAGCTTCAACAGTGTTTGCTACGGTGACTTAGGGTACTTTTCCAAATGCATCACTGTATCTTGACCATATACCTGTCACAGGCTTCCAAGTCTGCATTTGCTCCTCCGGAAGTGGTGTGCCACTTAGAATCTATACAGTGGAACTTCGATCTATCGTTTTTCAGGGGGATGGACGATGGATGAATGCGGGAAAACGATCAATGCGGGAATATTTGGCTAGGTTGCCTATATCCCTGGAAACACAGCATTTTGGCGTGTAATTATGATATTCGTTAAAGGATTCAAAAAAGATTTTAGCTGATTACAGGAATACTAGTACTTTATCGAGACACTTAGATCATATTGTTGATTCGACTAAATGCGCTAATGTTACTTTCCCATGGCACTGAGCTTCTTCCTATGGCAGTTCTATCCCCTGGGGAAGATTCAAATTATGTGCCTTTCATAATTAGCCATAAATGACACATGGTATATATTATGTCTTATTTTCATCAAACGATGGAACCGGGAAAATCATGCATCGGGACTGCGATCTTCAAGTGATCAATGCGGGAAAACGATACTTCGGGAAAGATAGATGCGGGAAAAAATTACATAGCCTGTATGGAACTTTATTTGGGACCGGGAATGGCGAACGATGAATGCGGGAGCGATAGATTGGGCTTCCAGTGTAATGTGTTTTGTTATTACGAATATGTGGCACGAAAATTCAAATGACTATTGGAAACGCGGCCTTATATAAATTTGTGGTTTGAAATACTACTGGAATCGGAATCGATTTTTCAACTTGGCAAGTACTCATTTTCGATTCCGGTTCTTGGCCAAGAATCGAGGAATCAAACCGACCCATCACTAGTTCTTTCCTCTGCTGCTGTGTGTTGTGAGATGTTTTTGAAGGTTTGATGTTGATATTGATGGGCTGAGCAAAATACGCTTGGAGCACAGTTAACATACTGCATAGATAGTATCATCAGGATCAATCGTGAAACCCCCCAAATTTCTAGTGACATCTGTTTATTTGTTGAAACTTGTGAATCAGTTCAAAATACATTCAGTGATGTAGCTTAAATTCTTAATTCAATTGACAAGTTATTCGCAAGCCATGCTGTCACGGTTCTTATAACTTCATCACTACGGCTCTACATGCCGGTACATTGACACCACGGATAAACTGAGTGGTGGGGGCATAGCCCCTGTGGTGGATATGCCCACTGCATGCAACACAACTAAGCTAAGCACACTAGTTTAATTTCAATCGCCTCCTTTACAATGTGATTCCAATAATTATTGGCGGGGCACAGAACTTTCGTTTTTTTGAAATCCATTATTTGACTGAGATCCAAGCAATGCTCTGCTACCGCCGACTTCAATAGATAATATGAGCATCTGCATCTTTCATGCTTCGTCATCCATTTTTCGATTGTGCTGCCAGTTTCCCCAATATAGACATGACTGCACTCACGTGGGATGCTGTACACTCCAGAGGTTTTGAGGCCCATGTCAACTTTCATTTCCAGTCATTTTAGTGATGAAGTAGAAGGAAAAGAAAACCTATAGCCAGAAGCATTCTCCCGTGCATCTCCAGTATCAGTTATAACTTAGCCCCGACAAAATATAGAAACCATTCACGTACCAACAAGATAAAGCCTGCATCAGGACAACAAAAGTTGGCTTATAGTTAAATGGCCATTTTTTGCATGGAAAATTATGGCATTCTTTCAGTATAAAGTTATTCTCTTTCTTATTAAGAATATCATTTAAAAATAATTTAAAAAATATAATATAACACAATAACTTCATTAATGTCACACGACCGGTGTCAATGTGGTGCAACATCATTTGGTGTCAATATAGGAAATACCAACTCATAAACACACACTAGGTCAGTGGAGGTCTAAAGATAGTGACAGAAGGGGGGGGGAAAAGTTGTGTGAAGGGGAGAGAAGTCTAGAGTGTATATGAAAAGGAAGGTCTCCAAAATTTTTTTTCCTAGTTTATGAGATTAGTAGCCAATGTATATTTCATGGTTAGAAACCTTGAACATTGAGCTATTTTTTTATGTAGTTGCCTTCACACTCCATGACTTTCATTGGGACCTGTTTGCTTGAACCTCTGCAATGTATGTTATGAACCACTGTAAATTGAGCTGCACCAACTTTTGTTGCTATTGTCATACTAGAATAGCCTTCATGATGAAGAGCTACAATTACAGCACATTTTTCAGTTCCATTCTCCTGCTTCGGTCCCATTTGTAGGTAATATGGTATGCTGATCAGGTAGACAAACTCACTGCTAGCTGCACACAGTATACTGAAAACTAATGTGAACTGCTTGCTAGACAGACAGCTGAAGGAATGAGGCCTATTCTAGTGGACTCGTGATGGAGGTAAATAAAACTTGCACTGAAAATTATCCGCATATTTGTGATGCTGAGTGGTGGGTTTTGCATTTTTGGAGATGAGTAGAGTACATTCTCCTGGCATATGAGTGAAAAAAAAAACTGACTACAATGCTGGATAACCCCTGCTTACTTCACTAGTATGTAGTTTGTTTGTTTGAAGTCATATACATATGTATGCACGTGTACACTTCCTTTTCTCTAACTAAAAAAGTGCGTATTACACCTACCTCTCAGAACCAAAGGTATTTGGAAATGGTGGCAGGGATATTTGCAAGATTTCTTGTGTGCACGCTAGTTAATGTATTTTTTTATTTCCTGTGATTTGGAATTAATTGCTTCCTTTAATTTCAATCAATTGGACTTTGAAAGTTTGTTTTCTTATGGTGTTGCTGATGAAACGCACTATTAGTGCACAACTTGTTCGATGAATGAAAATAAATCACCAAGAAAAACTCTTTCATAAAATGATATTTTATTTTTTAGTTTCTTGAAGAAGACCAGAGATGAGTGGGCTAAGATATTTGATGGGACTGATGCATGTGTTACACCTGTGCTTCTGCCAGAAGAAGTTGGCTCTCACTGCCATAATGCCGAGAGGGGTTCTTTCTTCAAACTATCAGAGGTAAAAGTTCTGTTCTTTGCGTGTATAGCAATTTGGTATTGTGCAAAGTGTGTCCCAAAAATCATTAAGAATTTTTTTTCACTGAATTTGAAATTGTAGCAGAATATTTGGACTATTTAGGTGGTTTATACTCTTAGCATCAGAGCACATCAAAGTGAGTTTATGCCGGGCATTGGTGGAATCAACTCGATGACTTGACACAATGCCAAATCACATTCGAAAGTAGCTTTACTTGGAAGAAATTATAAAAGCAGTTGAGATATTTTTTTTTAAAGATGATTTTATAGCAATACCCCAATTTTTGCCTCATTCCAACTTCTATTGAAATTGCCTGCAAAATGTGAAAATTGATAACAATAACTGTTTTATGACTTTCATTGCAATCTAGGCTTCATGTCACTATACTGTTCTGAGGTTTCAGGGTTTGTTTCAAAAGAGGACTGAGCTCAATTTTCATAATGGTTTCACCATTCTACTGTGTTAATATACCTCAGCTGTGCAGGATAGCCGATTTGAGATTGGATCATAACAGTTGTGTAAGTTGCTCACTGGTGCTCGTGCTCAATGATTGGCCTGTAGTTTGAAGGAAAATCCCTTGTAGGTGTTTTCAAGTTTCTATGTATCTTCTCTGTTGTTTAGAAACCTTACTCATGTAAAGCATTACAGTAACTTCACTCAAGAAGATGGGTACATAAAAACTCTTCAACATCTGTTGGAGGTTTTTTGTAAATGAATTACTCTGCAATCACAGATCTAAAGCACTTGTGAGCCACCATACACAAAACTGCATTGCTGCTGAGTAGTGAAGATGCCAGTTGCAATTCTGGTAAAAGTATTGTAATCTGAAATAACACAATGGACTGCCCAGGAAATGTACCCTAAACAATTGAATAGAGGCATGCTTCACGAATGAAATCTTACCAATTTCTTTCACTCCCACGTCCGTAATGTTTTCTTCAAGGGTATCCAACTCCTCTTGGGTATTATAAATTCGAAACCAATTCCCATTTTCTCCTTTTGATTCCGGGATCTTCGTCTTTGAGATTTTCCAGAGCTTTGCTCTAATGAAGTCAGCCTTTGATTCATATCTAAAATGGCTCTCTTAAGAAAGAGCGTGGTCCTTAATACAGTAAAACCTCTTTACATCGTAATGGAGGGGACCAAAATTTGGGCAATTTGATGTATGGAGGTTCACTATAGAGAGGTTTTAGTGGAAGGCACCATTTTTTCATATCCTTGGGAAATGAAAGGTGCTACTGTCTTTTTAATTATTAAATAACTATTTAAACATATATGCATGCATAAGTGAACATATATTTACAGTTATACATTAGGAAAAGGATTACACAAAGGTAAAGTAACTAGTTAAAGAGGCCTTTTTAGAAAATAAATTAGTTATTGGTTTTGCTTAAAATTTTTTTCAAACTCTTTCGAAGTAATGTTTTCAATTACATGAGCACTTTTTAATGTCATTTTCACTATAAATAAATCACCAGCTGTTTTCGTTAATGCCTTTTGACCTAAGAAATTATTCAATTTACTAATAGTGTTCAGAGGAAAGTACAATAGTTTTATATTTCTCAACATAATTTCTTCATCCTCGTATTTCACTGCCTGAGTGTTTTAATTGTGCAGCCTAGATAGACAGTTTCTTATGTTTTTCCTTGGTTGTTTAAAATAGATGTCAGGGTGAATGATGGCTTTCCAAAGGTCACTGCTACATCTTCCTTCTGCCAGCCCTCGTTGATGGCTTGAGAAATACCTAATTATGTGGTAATGCCAAGTAGTCGCCTTCTTTTATTTCTCGAATCCATCATCAGCCTTTGATTAATTAAGTAATTTTTATATTTTATGGGCAATAATTGAAAATACTCCTGATAATATCTTTTAGAGAACTGATTTATCATTCTTATAACATGTGACTTGTTAAAAATTATAAAAATATAAATAAACATGTGACTACTGCAAAAAATAGACAAGAAATTGAGCACAATTTTGAAAATTTCATTGAATTCTCTCTCTCCAAAATATAATGCAAGTAGTGTTCCGAAGAAAAAATCTGTCAGGGGCACACAAAAATGCTAGGTCTGCGAAAGGACGTGATTTCCCGGCGAGAATGCTGGGCGAACTACTTTAGAATGCGGCGGCGACGGTAAGAAATTTCATTGCCCTACCGCATATCAGCTAATTAGCTGTCTCCTTCACCTAACATTTTCGCGCATGGATTGATGTTCGTCAGTATTGCTAGAAATTGACATCCCGGACTCCCGATGGAAGAGTCAGATTTTGCAGCATAAATACGCAGGCAAGACATATGTCACTAAGCGCGATAAATTATAAACTACGATCGTTCACGAAAGCATCGAAAAAATTACCAAGGCGGTAGTAAGAAAGTGCTACACTGGGAAATGTGGGAATTAAATAATTGCAAAATTGTATTTGATTTATTTCGAGTTGCAGTATATTCATGAAATATTTTCATTTTAGAAGCAGAAGTAGCAATGCGGTCGAGTAATTCTATCTCCATGGATGGGAGAGGAGTTGGTTGAAATATTTTCGCCAGCAAGTGATTATAAGCTGCGCTGGTCGCCTCTTTTATTAACTGAACATTGTATGTAAGCACTTACAAGAAAATAAAGCCATAAGTAAATGAAAGCGATTGCTATCGCATGATTTTGACCATGATTTGAGAGAAAACAATGTCTTCTGTCATCATCATCATTAACTACCACTTAATATGATTAGGAGAGTTGGATGCCTTTTTCTTATTTACTGTTAGGTATGCTCTCATATGGAACAAAATGGCCCAAACTAATGGTTAACGTGAAAATTATTAAAGGTGTATAAGAAAAAAATAAGCGTGAAACATTTATCGCTGATAATGTCATTCCATGTTCGTTATCGCGGCTGCATTGATGGTCTCAAGTTGTCTCAGTACGAAACGCAGAGGTAGTTAGGCCGTCTCGGGGGTGTCTCGTTGCTATGATATATAGAGGTTTTACGATATAAAGAGGTTCACTATAGAGAGGTTTGCCTATAAATTTACATGTAAAACTGACGGGACCAGAGGGTTGGTATGATGTATAGAGGTTTTCGATGTAGAGAGGTTCACTACATAGAGGTTTTACTGTATTTGTTTATATTTTGGAAGTAATTAATGAGATATATGGATAATGAGAATATTCACAATTTCATGAGACAGTTGTGATAGAAAATGATACTCACTCAAGTCAGTGCTGTCCTTGTTCAAAGTTCCACTGCTGTTGGAATTTTCTCCACTAACTTTTCTTATTTTTTTGCCTACTTCTTTGGTAATCATCCTCATCCTCTTCACTTTCTGAAGTTATAGCATGAACAACTTTATTTCTGGGCTTGGCTGCATTATTTTTACTCTTGGGCCTATCATAATTTATGGTGGGAGTGGGGGTATCCAGCTCCTCGATTTCAGATGCCACTGGGAAAGATGATGCCAAATTTCTGCCCCCGTCATGGCCATCTGAATTACTGTCTGTTGACCACAAGGCAACATGCATGCCTTTGCTTTTACCTTCTCGGGATCTGTACTTAGGTCTGATGTTTCTTCAGCCAAGATTACTTTTTTACGAGCTTCATTCAAAGAGCCTAAAATACATATAATAGAGAGGCTAAGCAATTATGAGATAAATATGAAGCAATACTTATTGGTTAGCATCAGTATATATTAGGAGGTCAAAACTTACTAGTGGTGTTTTTCCCCATTTGCCTTGGCGTAAATTCATGCCAATTATCTTCCAGCAATACATTCTTATCCACCATCTGGCAAATTTTTTTGGTAAACCTAGTCCAAAAAGGCCACTTGCATTTGCCATTGCAGTACCATGACATTGGAACTACCTCTACTGGGGACTACTCAGGGAAAAAGACTATTATCCACATTGTAAATTTGAAAAATGATAGGTTTCTTATTGATCACAACATCCTCACAGGAATGTTATAACTGATCACATTAATCTCTAAAATGTATTAACCTTGGAATTTCATTCAAATCCATGAAAAAGAAAGCCATTTACTATTACTTATGCACAGTTTAATGGAGTAGAGGAACTGCAATTTCCTTTTTATTCCACTTTAAACTACAGTATTTCCCTTGAACATCATTTACTGGCCAATGTTTCAGCTCAGATAAATCTCCAACTTCAAATATTACTATCTCGGAACTTGTACATGGTTTCATCAATATCCTTACAATATCCATACAATATTACTTTTAGATAAAATACTTATTGGATATTGGTAACCATTTATGGATATTGCATGGATATCAATTGTTACCAGGGCAAATGCATTATATTATTTTGGCCGTAATCATCCGTACAAACCAGGTCACCAAACGTAAAGGTCAAATTTTGTTTGTGCCGTTGGTTTTATTTATTATTTTTCTAAATGTTTATAAACAAGCCATTACCCAGAGTAGCGAAGTCACTTGAGTCTGTGCAGTAAGGTCCTACCCAACTGCTGGCAAATATTAGGCCTCAACGAGGAGAACGAAAAGCCATCTTGAAATGGTGCATACATATCTCCTCCTCTATTGTCTTCCCCTCAGCACGACGCCATTTCTCCCCCAGTGGGTCATCTTCCTTGATATGTGGTGATATTTGCCCATCTTAATTTCCTCTTACAGGCAGTCCCCAACTTTTGCATACAATGCGTTCCTAAAAACATGTACGAAAGTGGAACCATTGAATTCCCTACTAATCAGGGGTTGCGTTCCAAAAGAGTGAAATACGAGGGTTGTAGCAAAAGTAAGGTACCTATTATGTTGCATATTAGGTTGCTATAAATTTTCACATCATTGAAAAGTTTACACTATTGCCTCTTTTTCAACGTAGTCTCCATTTTATTTTTCGACTCACTTTTGAAGACAGTGCTCCAGCTTTTGTATCCCTAAGTTGAAGAAGTCTCCTGCCAACCTGTTGAGAAAGCGTGTGACCTCTGCTCGGACTTCATTGTCGCTCTTGAAGTGTTTGCCACCTAAGTGTTTTGTTTTGGGGTGTAATGGAACACCCTCATTTCATCTTTCGTGACGATTGACTCCAGAAACTTCTCCTTGTTGCCTCCCCATCACATTGTTGAAGAAGTTTGCGAACCTGGTCAAGGTGTTGCTCCTTATGTCCATCAGTCAGCATCCGGGGGACCCAGCGAGTACACATCTTGCAATAACCCAAGTTAAAGTTAAAGTTCTTTCAATTGTGCCGTCAGAAGCTTCAGGAATGCATTCAACAAATTCACAGACAGTGACCCTCTGATCTTTGAGCAGCTCACTGATGATCTTTTGGACAATCGCATCCAAAACTGGCGGTCTTCCACTCCATTCTTCGTGATGAAATTCCGTGCGGCCCTCAGCAAAAGCCCTGCACCATTTGCGGATGTGCTGAATGGACATGCACTCGTCACCGTAAACTTCAGTCAGTTGCTGATGAATATCCACAGGCAGTATCTTCTTTGCATGGAGAAATTGGATTACTGCTCAATCCTCACACTGCTCAATCCTTGGGGGAAATGGGGATCATCACTTTCATTGTTGATGGTTGCTAAGCCAATAATGAGCGACAGAGTGAATCGCAGACTTGCAGACTCGAGAGCAGGAGAACTACTAAAAATAAATACTACTAAAAATTCTAAAAATAAGATACAGTTTTGGGAGTTAGACTGGCACTTTCCCTCAACATTGTAGCTCATTGGAAACCTTACTTTTGGTACAACTCTCGTAAACGTACTAAAACCTTATTTTTTGCTCTTACGTACTTAATCCTTAAACTCTCTTATCTATTCATCTTTCTTCTCATTAAAATTGACATTGCAAATTTCAAAAACATTTACCTTGAATAAGCGTAATAAATCCCTACCAAGTAATGCTCTGACACCTTTTTTAACCACAGTGAATGTACCCTCCTTATTCAAACCATTAAACGTAATTGAACTTACAAATGTACCCACAGGAATGATTTCTGAACCCACATAAGTTTGGAGTTTAACACTAGTTGGGAGCAATATAAATCTGGTAAATAAAGCTTGATAAATATTTTCAGGAATTATGGAGATTCCAGAACCTGTATCAATTTCCATTTCAATAGGTGTACCTCCAATATCAGCATTCACCAATATAGGATTAATATTCACATTATTAACATTAAATAATTCAATACTTTCTTAGGTTGAAAATTCTTCGGCACGACCGGAGTTGGAGCCCCTTATTCGCCAATTGGCATATTGGCGGCAGTTTCTAGAACTATTTTTCAATACAGTCTTACACACTTCTCTACAAAAACTATACCAATCAGTCACTGTTTTATCCGTCACTTTCAAAACTGCCATATTATACTTTTGCATACACTGCCATAACTATTGACTAGTCAATTTTAAAATTTGACATATGTATACTTAGATGACTATTGAAAAACCAAGAACCCTTTCTTACAGATCGTGAACATTGATGCGGATTATTTTGAGTTTGATTTTTACATACCCATTCATAGCCATCAGTCTTCTTTGGTCTCTTAGTTAATTTCATTTGCCTTTTACACTTAGGATATTCATAACTTGACGCAATCAAACCTTCATTCATACACCAATTTAACACACACTTTTGTCCGTAAACAGGCAATAAAGCGAAATAGGCGCTAGAATATTTAACCTCTCTTGAAAAACATTCATCCAAATTCTTTTTGTAATCCACTTCCATCAAAGTCATGTTCGAACGTTTTATGAAATGGTAACTTCGTTAATAAATCCAATTTGTTGATAAAAATTTAGTAACCATAGCGGGCGGGGAAAATAGTCCTAGAAACCTAATACTTTTTATAAAATCGTGATTAGCTTCACCACAAGCATAACAAACTTTTGCATATTTCACCTGTTGTTTTGAAGATTTATCACTTTTGACTTATACTCCAGCTTCAATTTTCTCTTCAGAAACTACCCTAGCTGATCTACCTTCAGAAAGTTTGTTAACAAAAGTTTCTGATTTTGCCTCTTTCATACTGCCTTCCTTCTTTACAGCAATGTCTACAATTTGCTGTAGAGTTTTAGTTTCTTCTTCCTCGCAAATTCTGTCCAGAATAGGCCCAGGAAACAGTCCAGAAATGAATTTGTCTTTTAAAATATTATTTAGCTCATTTCCAAATTTACAGTCCATCGCCTGTTGTTTTAAACGCACAAACCACTCCACCACTGACTCAGGTGAATTTTGTTGCATCTTGTAAAACTCAATCCGTTTGCAATAAACTAATACAAACGATGAAAACTGACTTCTCAGTATTAAACATAACTGCTCATACGTTTTTGTTGTTGGAGATACTAGATCACATAGGTTACGTACTCCTCTGAAAGCCTCTTCACCAATAACAGTAAACAACACTGCCTGCTTTGCTTTATGCTCCTCTTCAATACCATTGGCTAAAAAATACATTTCCAAGCGTTCATGGTACATATTCCAATCACCTTTTGTGTTGAATTCAGGCATAGTTCCGATATTCCCGAAAACTTTCATTTTTGTGAACCTTGTGAACCTTCACTTGTGGTGTGAACCCCTATGAAAATTTTTTCATAGGGGTTCACACCACTTCCGACTGGATTACTCATCTTGGTTATGTCCAGGTATTAACTAGAAAATTCTCACAAGATATTTAAGTTTATCCTCGTCGCCAAATATGTAGTAAATCAAGAATCTGAGTTACTGATATGGAGGCAACTCCTTATTTATTAATTCCAACTGTGTATGAATATTGATTATTACTCACAAATCACCCTGGTGAAAATGAACTGTTCGCTTAACTGTTCGTAAGCTGTGCACGTACTGTGCAAACGGTTCACAAATTTTCTGGGCCGTTCATGAAGTGTTTGGGAATTGTTCGCACGCTCTAACCTGGTACCCACGAACGGCCCATGAACGGAAAGCCTTGTGCACGGCTCCTGCACAGTTGGACATGAACGCTTCCTGAACGCTTCATGAACACATATTTTAGTTCTGCACATCTCCTCCACAATTACTAAATGAAATAATTTATCCATGATTCACTATTTTACATAATTGATCATAAGGAAAACAACCATCATTGTGTTCATAATTTTTATGCAAAATTAGGATCAGATATTGACTTAAAACTTGAAAAATTTCCTGGGCCGTTCATGAGGTGTTTGGGAATTGTTCGCATGCTCTAACCTGGTACCCACGAACGGCCCATGAATGGAACGCCTTGTGCACGGCTCCTGCACAGTTGGACATGAACGCTTCCTGAACAGATATTTTAGTTCTGCACATCTCCTCCACAGTTACTAAATGAAATAATTAAGCCATGATTCACTATTTTACATAACTGATGATCATTAACATATCACCACGAATTAAGGAAAACAACTATCATTGTGTTCATAATTTTCTAAGCAAAATTAGGATCAGATATTGACTTAGAACTTGAGAAATTTCCTGGGCCGTTTATGAAGTGTTTGGGAATTGTTCACACGCTCTAACCTGGTACCCACAAACGGCCCATGAATGGAACGTCTAGTGCACGGCTTCAGCACAGTTGGCCAAGATCGCTTCCTGAACAGATTATTAAATTCAATAGCCCAACCCATTTCTTCCACGGTTACTAAATGTAAAATTTAATTAATGCTATTCATGATTCACTATTTTGCATAAATGATAAGCATGAATTAAAAGAGACATGAATGAGTGCATTATAAGGGAAGACATTTAAAATTAGGGCTAACATGTTCAAAAATTCAAAAGTGCTAACTGTGAGTGAATGTTTATGCTGAGTTATTGGTGAAATACGCAAAAATTGCCAAATTGGTATAATGAGGGTAATATATATTTACATTGACAGTTTTAATAAAAGTGTAAATATATAAGTACAAATGTTTTGAGGTTGCTATGCATTTACAACAATAATGTGAGCAAAGTAAATAAAGTGGTGAATGTGTGACTTTCAAATACAATCCTGAGCTTGGACAATAACTGAAAGTACTGCAAATAACCCCATAGAAGCTTGAAAATCTTAATTCCCAAAGACTTGAGAGCTCTTCCTGAACAGTTTAGTTTCATTGGTATGCAACACTTCAGTTCAGCCTAGCTACAGTTTGTAAACATATCTACCACAGCTTCCTGATCAAGCACTGGTATTATTAAATGGATTTCTTTTTCTTGACCTCAATTATTTAATGATGATTAATGTCTTGGTGTATAGGTCTGAGAATGATATACAACTGTTATGAATGATAAAGGTTGCATACCTGGTGAAAATAAATTGTTCAAGAACCATTCCAAAAGTGTGACATGAAATTTTCAGAAACTGTAGCAGAAGTGTTCATGAACTGTTGGGGAACCGTTCTTGGAGTGAATTTTGGCCCATTGAAGCGTTGCATACTGTTCAAACAAGCTATTCATGGGGTATTTTCCTGCTGTTCATGAGGTGTTTTCATATGTTCATGACGCATTCTTTTAACTTTACAGGAAGTGTTTACAATTATACCAATGATGATTAATGTCTTGGATTGTAGGTCACAAAAAATACAGAAAGAATTCAATTGTACACAAATCTAAAAGAAGAGACAAGAATTTTGGCATATTATGTATGTAAAATTGAATTCTATTTACATATATTCTTTTATTGTAACAAAACATTGTAATAACCTTTCATTCCTTTATGCATAGGCTGATTTAGAGGGGAGGGGCATGTGCCCCCCCCCCTAGATGCTAGAAAAATAGACAAGATTTTTAGTATTCTTTTTGTTTAATTGGGAGTCTCAATCATTTCTGTAATTTTATATTAATAAGTATCTTGTTAAGATAAAATATATTGTACAGTAATTTTTCTATGCATATTGTTACCCTTTAAATCTCAAATAAGAGAAGACTGTTTGCCTGTCACACCCATTTGCCCCTCCCAGAAAAATATCCTGGATTCGCCCTTGCCTATTCATGTATCAATTTAATGTAACCATTATCATTCATAGCCCAGAATAAGGTATAAGGAATATATCGAAATGTCGGTAAACAATTTTGCATATTATTCTCACAATTGTTATTTACACAATTATTATTGTCAGACCTACACTTCGAGATGTTAATCATCATTGGTATTATGGTAAACGCTTCCTGTACAGTTAAAAGAATGCTTCACGAACATCTGAAAACACCTCATGAACAGCTGGGAAACGCCTGCTGAACAGCTTATTGGAACGGTATGTCACGGTTCAATGGGCCAAAATACAGTCCGTGAACGGTTCAATAATAGTTCATGAACACTTAGGGAACAGGTTCTGAACACTTTGTGTAATGCCTCCTGCACTGTTACTGAACACTCCATGAACAGCTGAACACCTCATGAACAGCTGGGAAACACCTGCTGAACAGCTTTTTGGAACGGTTCGTCACGGTTCAATGGGCCAAAATACAGTCCGTGAACAGTTCAATAATAGTTCATGAATACTTAGGGAACAGGTTCTGAACACTTCGTGCAACGCTTCCTGCACGGTTACTGAACACTCCATGAACAGCTGAACACCTCATGAACAGCTGGGAAACGCCTGCTGAACAGCGTATTGGAACGGTTCGTCACGGTTCAATGGGCCAAAATACAGTCCGTGAACGGTTCCCGAACAGTTCATGAACACATGCATTCCATATTAAAGTGACCCTAAGGGTGAAAAATTATTAGTTTTACTTAATACCATACATTATGTACAATGTTTGAGAAATACATAAACCTTCATAAAAATGGATATTTTTAAAACATTTTGTTTTTTTTTTCTAAGTTTTTATTGCTTCTCTAAGCACTGAACAACACTGTCTTTGTTGAGCAATAATGATGGTCAGGTTAACAATACCTTTTCATTGTTTTAATATCAGTCAGTGATTGTTATTATGAGTGAATGGATTGCCAGTGAAGTCTTCTTTGCTTCCACATCATAATTTAAGGTAATTTCTTAACACCATTAGCTGTAATTGCAGTTTTTGTTTAGTGTATTTGTCTGTAACACCCGTTACTAAAAACATGGAAAAGTTTATCTCACAATTAAACTAAAACCCTAGGATTTTTAATTTTTTGGAAGAGTGAAGTTGTGTTATAGTGGAACATTTATACCTTTAACAAATGTAAGAATATTAAAATTTAGTTGGTGAAAATGTGGTAACGGGTGTTACAAAAAAAGTGGTAACGGGTGTTACAAACTTTGGTAAAACTTGAATTTTGTCTTTTATTTTACTAATAACTTATTTTTATACTAAGATTTGTATTTAAACCTGGAAATAGAAAACTAGGGTTTATTTTATATCCATTTTTTTCTACTATGAGCAACATCTGTTTACAGAAAATGCCACCAATTCAAAAAACAATTTTGATGAAAGCGTATCGTGAACGACTGAAAGCTGACAAAAATAAATACCAGCAGCATCTTTTAAATGAGAGGCAGCGTGACAAGGAGAGAAGAGAATGGAACACAATGAAAGAAAAAGATGACCAAAAATTATTGCTTGAAAGACGTAAACGTGTCCAAGAAAGAGTGAGGAAGCATCGCAACAAACATAAACTTAACCCATCAGGGTCAGCAAATACCACCATATTGCCAATTGGCAGCTACAAGTGCCACCGATCATTAGGAAAAGCTGTTAATAGATTGAAAAAAAACCTGCCAAGTAGTCCTAGCAAAAAATGTGCTGTTGTAAAAAAACTTGCGCTTGATTTTGGACTAAATTTAAAAGAGGAAAAGAAAACTGATCATCTACCACATCGCATAGTGCCTGCGGAACATAAGGAGTTCATTGTGAACTTTTATTGTAGTGATACTATCAGCCGACTAGCACCTGGGAAACAAGACGTTAAGTCAGTGAAATGTAAAAAAACTGGCAAGAGAGTGCACATGCAAAAACGACACCTAATTATGACTGTTAAAGAGGCTTTTGAGGAGTTTAAACTTAAGCATCCTGATATTGCTGTGAAGAAATCTTTGTTTTTTTCCCTTCGCCCAAACCATGTCCTACCTATTTCTCAAATGCCACACAATGTGTGTGTCTGTAAATATCACAGCAACGTTAATTTTTTATTAGAAAGTATTTCCAAGATTGAGATAGCTTTCCCAAAGACCCATAAAGAACTACTAGAATACTTAAGTTGTAATGTATTGAATGAGACATGCATGTTGGGTGTGTGCACACAATGTTCAAGTAGAAAAGTGAGTGACCTATTAGTCAATGTGCACAAAGAAGAGATTTCCTGGAAAAAATGGGTTGATGAAGGAGTGATCCACTTGACTGTTGTGACTGGGAGTTTAGAGAAAGCTATTGAAGAGCTCGAAACAAAAATTACTCATTTCAAGAGTCACTGTTATGTAAAAAAAATACAGGAAGATTACTTTGAAGAATCTATTAAAGGCCTAAATAAAGAAAAATGCACAGAAACATATGGAGCAATACAAATAGACTTTGCTGAAAACTATTCAATGACTTATCAAGATGAAATTCAGTCTGCCCACTGGAGCCACCAACAAGTAGGCATTTTTACATGCTGTGCATGGCTACCTAATAAAAAAAGAAACTCGTATGTTGTAATTAGTAATGACACAACCCATAGTAAATTTTGTGTATGGACTTTTCTCCGAAAAATTGTTTTTGATATTAAGGACAGTTTTCCTTTCCTTGATAAATTAAAAATATTTAGTGACAATTGTGCAGGACAATTTAAGAACAAATATTCCATGTCAGCATTGTGTAAGATGGAAGAAGATTTTAATGTTACCACTGAGTGGAATTTCTTTGCATCAAGCCATGGGAAAGGTGCTGTTGATGGAATTGGTGGGGTGGTAAAGCGCCATGTTTGGACAGCAGTTAAAGGGAACCGAAATGTTCACATTGAATCAGCGAAAGACTTTCACAACCACATTGTGAATAAAGTAAATGGCATAAAAAGTTTTTATGTTGACAAGGGGGAAGTTCTGGAAAATGAATCAACCTTACGAGCTTATTGGGCCACTGTTGTTCCAATCCCAAATATTCGGTCAAACCATCATTTTCGGGTCTATGATTCTTGCCATCTCTTGGTTGCAAGAACTTCAACCTCTCTCATGACCAAAGTACCAGTTTTTAAAGAGACTAGGGAAGATATTCAAGAAAAAGTTTTAGCTCGCAAGAAAAGACTTCGATATGAAGACGTCTACTCAGATAGTGAAGAAGAGGTTCATTCTCCAGAAAAGATGTTGCCAGTGTCCACTGTCAAAACACCAGGAGATGTTTCCTCTGGGATGTATGTACTTGTGGAAGTTCCATGTGAAAAATTGAAAAGAAAAAAATCAAAAAAAGGGAAAAAGTACCGCTATGCAGCCATATGCCAAGGGAGTGTGGACAATGAAAACTTCATATCTGTGATGTTTTTAAAGTCCCTTGATTCAAAGAAACTTTTCATAGCTGATGATGATGACATCAACCATGTTAGTTTTAAGAACATTTTGGGAAAATTACCAGACCCAACAGTGAAGCCAAAGGGCCTGTTCACAATTTTATATGAATTCAGTGGGGAGATTGACGTTCTGGAGAAATAATGATGACCACATCTACTATACCCATACAGGTCACATGCCAGTTCTTGAATGTAACTGTATCTAATACCAGTCACAGCAATTATAATTTAGGACTAATACTTAGTCACAATTTTAAAAATGTTACAAATTTCCACTTATAAATCGTTGCTGTAAAAGCCTTTTAAGGAATTTTTGACACATGAATTTGACATAAAAAATGTCATATTAGAGGGTATTAGTTTGGTCGTCAGTATTTACTTACATAAAAACAATATTGTACATGCATTATTAAGATTAAAGTCATTTATTTTCACCAAAAATGAAGGATGATCCCAACTCTGTAACACCCGTTACCCTTACCTGTAACACCCGTTACTTTTTGTTTGTCCCTTAAATATGTTAAATAAATTCTGAAAACAGAAAACTCACAGATGGCTTTGATGTTATTACCTTAAATAATGTATTTATTTCTTTTAGGATATTTTTAGAGACCATGTTTCACAGAGTTTTAACCAAAAATGGACAAACCGCATAGAGAAAGTCCAATGTGTGTAACACCCGTTACTGTTGTAATTCGGTTTTACAAGAGGAAATTAAATAATTCTTTAAAAGTTAAACTATGCATTGCATTATAATACTATATTTATACCCCATTATCACATAACTTATAGGTTTTACTCTTTATTTTGGGTTATTTGGATATTTTAAGTGTCAGAGCGTAACACCCATTAATATGGAATGCATGAACACTTAGTGAACAGGTTCCGAACACTTCGTTTAATGCTTCTTGAACGGTTCGTGAACAGTTCATTTTCACCAGGGCAGCCTCCTTGGCATAACAATCAGGTCAAATAGCAACCACAAACAAAACAGTTGCCAATAGGTAAGTTACTAGAGATACCTAGCAACATAAATGAAAATAGATATACAACAAACATCCTTCTTTGTTACTTACTTTTTCTATATAACACAAACCAGGGCATAATTACATGTAGCAACTGTGCTTTCCAAACTAAGACAAACAATGATAATCCTAACAGACTACTAAGAATATTAATTTGGATCATATAAATGAAACATAAACAATCACACACTCCAACTCTTCCCCTTGATTTTTATCGAATTAAACACATCAACAATAATGTTCATAGTCTCCACTTAATGAAATACATATAAACAGCACATGCAAAAATGATTATGTAACATGACAGGCACAAAAAAAATCACTTTACTTGGGGAACAGTTAACTCAATCCTTATGGAGAGTTCTTGAGTCTTTCTGCCTGTTGGGGACTTGGTAAGTAGGTCAGCTAGGTTGTCTCGATACATTACATACTGAACATTAATCAGGCCCCTCTTGATGCAGTCCTTGATGAAGTGGTACTTGATATCTATTATCTTGGACCTCTCATCAACCTCATCCTTTTCAGCCAGGGACAGGGCACCAATGTTCTCAGCAAATATGCAGGGCTGTCCACACTTCTCACTGGCCCCAGCATCATGTTGAACATCCACATGCATTCTTTCCTCAGCAACAGGCATTCTTGGGCAAGCCACAGCCATTGCCGCGTACTCTGCATGCTTGCTAGATGTGGCAACAATTCTGCTTTTTGCACTTCCACTCGATAGGACGACCAGCTAGCAGCACCACCAAGCCATCTGAAGGATTTTCTATCAGCCTTGTTGTTGGCCAAATAAGCATCCAAGTAGAAAACAATTTGACTCCCTGATTTTCAATATACAATGCAGTAATCTTTGGTATGCTTGAGATATCTCGTCAGGTGCTTGACCACATCCTCATGTCTTTTCTTAGGTGCAGACAGGAACTGGCTGAGGTTGCTTACAGCAAAACTCGGGTCTGGTCTGGTGCCATTCACCTCGTACAACAGTATACTAATGGCCCTCCTGTATTTATCTTGATCAGCATTACAATCTTCTTCTACTTTGTCAGTAAATAGGCTTTTGCTTAATGGACAGGTGGTTCCTTTCCAGTCCGTCAGTCCAAACTCATCCAGGATCTTTTCAGTATAAGCATATTGGTCAATGCTCATACTACGGTCACCAAACCTCAGTGCACGGAGTTATAGGAAGTCTGAGATCTCTTCAAGCTCTCTTATCTCTACTTTGTTGTTGAGATTTTCTTTGAACTTCTTGAGATCATCCTCTTTCTCCACCCAAATTGCCAGGTCATCCACGTATAATCCCACATAAATCTTTCTCTCTGGGTCAGTGAATTACCATAGATCTGCATGAGATGATTTGAATCCCATATCAATTAGAATACACCTGATCTTCCTGTACCATTCCATCCCAGATTGTGTGAGACTGTACAAACATTTCTTTAGTTTGTACACCAAGGAACGTGGCTTGTCTACATCAAACTCTTGTGGTTGTTCAATGTAGATATCTTCTGTGATGTCATTGTTGATGTAGGCTGTGATGTCACTGTTGATGTCAACATGTTCACACCTCCAACCCCTCTTGGTAACCAGACCACATTAACTAACTTTAACCTAACATTAACCCTATTGGTTTTTCTCCTCACCAGGGATGAGTATATCTCATGGTAGTTGATACTTTTTTCACTATGCCTAAGCACCCTAAGTGCATGTAATCCAAAGGGAAGGATTTTACCATATCCAAGGATGGAATTTTTGTGAGAATTCTCTCAAATACACTCAACCTGAAGATACTGATTGAGATACCAGCATAACTGGCATCACATTACAAATTTCAACATAGCGTGTGACTCAGGACCTCTGGAAATATCAATAAAGTGGTAAAATTAATGATTAAAATCAACTCTGCTCTCGATTGTATACGTTCGTATTGTCCTCATGTACTGCCATATGAAACAGTTGAATGTTGGGATGCACAGTAACATAGGCGGATCCAGGGGGGTGGCACGGGGGCACGTGCCCCCCCCAGACCCTAAAAAATATGCAAGATTTTTAATACGCTCCCATTATCATTGCATTCGTTTTGTATTACGAGGTATCCTTGTGCCCCACCCAGAACAAAATCCTGGATACGGCCTTGCTTGTGCCCCTCCCAGAAAAAAATTCTGGATCCGCCCCTGCACAGTAATAATGGCGGAAATTTAAAAAAATCACAGATAAATGCTCGAAAGTCCAAATGTAGCTGACGAAAGTCGAGTAATAGGTGTCAATGTGGAAAGTATGAAACTGTGAATTGTACGAAAGTCGAGGACCGCCTGTATATTGTTCCTAAAATAATCATAGAATGAATGTAAGGGGGCTGCAGACCTTGTGTGTGCCCCCTCATACCCGCTCCAGTCTATTACATGTTGCTTTATAGATGCATTTGAATCAAGATCATCTTCCTTAGCACCTCGGTAACAACCTGCAAAAATTCAGATAGTAAATAAAGGGAAAATTACTAGTAATGGTCCAGTTATACAGGTAGTTAGAGTAATGATGCATGAAGCATTGAAAAAACTTCATCTGAAAGAGTCTAATCACCCACACTAAGCAATAGCCCCTGATCAGTGAAAAAGTGACCAGTGTGCTGCTGCCATGTAACTGAGCAAAATGGCATCACACGGCTTAATGCACATAAGTATAATTGTGAGGGAGGAATTCCTGGCTCACCTCTGATCACCACGGGGGCAAATAGAAGAAGGCAGGTGACAGTCACACTGTTGACTGTTGCATTTGGTATGCTCACTCCAAGAGATCACAATGTGATCAACTGACAGGGTTGGGCAAAATACTCGCTCCCCAGTATTTTAATGACAAAAACAAAATATGTACAGTGTAACCTCGATCTATCGTTTTTCAGGGGGATGGATGAAAAAAACGATGAATGCGGGAATATTTACCTAGGTTGCCTATATCCCAGGAAATGCTGGATTTTTGCGAGTAATTATGATATTCATTAAGGGATTAAAACAAGATTTTAGCTGATTACAGGAATATTATTACTTTATCGAAACACTGAGGTCATATTGTTGATTCAACTTATATCTCTTTCAAATATCCTAAAGGAACTAAAGAATGTTTGCACTCCACTCGGAATTTTCACTGCTATTATGCATTTCTGTGTGATGTAAAAATTCTTATCCATCAAATGCCATTTCAAGTACCCGTATTTACGAGAGAAATGTGCATGTTATGCCTCAAACAACTGCTTTCGGCGACGCAGTGATTGGTTATGAGATGGATCAAGAAGGCCAAAAATAGTTTATTATTTGAAATGTTCCTTTCTAGCAATTAAATTTTTAATATGATTGAGGCAATGTTGTATTAATCGTCAGTGGCACGCCCACCTGATCCTCGTCTTCATCCCACTTCTTGTTTTCACCAGGGATCTCGCTCTACCCCCACCCCTCCCATCATGTGCTAGCGGACATACTGAGGCCATGTAAGGAGAAGGAGCCACTCCTTCTTCCATGCCGAGGCGTTCTGCAATATTCGCACACTTCTAGCCCGGATTCTTTTCTTCATCTTCAATTATTTTCAGTCCATCTTTTAACGTTCTCACTTGTTTCTTCAGAAGGGCCATGGTCCGAAGACGAATAAAAATAAAACCGGACATTATTGAACCCACATGGAAAACTCTGTCTGTCGTTATTAGCCATAAATAACATGTTGTAAACACTTCCTCTCATTTTCGTCAAATGATGGATGTGGGAAAATGATACTTCGGGGAACATTAGATGCGGGCAAAAATTACATTGTCTTTATGGAACTCAATTGGGGACCAGGAGCGGCAAACAATGATTGCGGGAAAACGATCAATGCAGGAACGATAGATCGGGGTTCCACTGTACTTGAAATGTTAGTATTTTAAATATTGTCACAAAATACATTAGTACACATCTGTCAAAATACTTACTGAAATACACTATTTTAAAATACTGAAAATACTTCAACAAAATAAAACAATTAGGTAAGTTACACAAAGTTTCTCTTTAATCGAAATTAGTCATTACAATAATTCATATTACCCTTTAGCACAATCAATTCCCCAAAGAGTTCATCAGAAATAGCACCCCATGAAGGAGAATTTATAAATCCTGCCAAAGAAAACATTCATTCCACAGGTGTAGATGAGCATAAGCTCGTGTTGTTCCAAGCAAAAGCTTTTTTGACCACTGCATATTTACTTATTATGTCTATTGTTTTTACATTAAAATAATTAAACCTTTCTGTTAGTGAATTGATTAAAAGTGTAAAAAAATTGGAGAATCATCTCAGATTTTTTTTCTAGAAGTATACAAATTCTGTATTTGAGAGAGACTAATGTAGGTGACAGCATCCCATGAAAGCATATCTTCTCATTTTGTTTGCATTTAATTAAGAGCCTAAGTAATTGGTATAAAGACTTGGATGTACTCTTCTAAATATTCTTACTCAAGTTTATTTAAGTTGAGGTAGTTCAAGTTTTGCCCCCACTGTGTGAAGTTTATTCTTGAACTTTAATGGTTGACACAAAGAATCATAAAGTGAGTTCCACTGTGTCGTGCAAGGTAATATTAAAGTACACTGGGGAAATGATTTCAGATGTTTTAGGTCACCTAGATGCATTCCACTATGCAGGACTATTGGCCAATCCTGATGCTCATAGACGTAGCTTTCAAAAATCTGCTGATGATGGTAATGGTTTTGTGGTTCGCTTCACACACGAAGTGCTTTGTTTTCTTTGGTGTTCATCACTTAAAAAATTATTTCCACTAATGGTCATCAATCAATCATCAATTTTTTTAGGTCATCAATTTTTTTTTTATTATCTTGGTATATTAATACTTTTAAGAAAACTAATTTGAATGAACCCTTTATTTCATGAAAAAACCCTCCGTTAGATTTTGTCTTACGCCACGTGAACTCAAAAGCATGCACCAGAATGCTACCCATTTTATCACATGAATCCTCAAATTACATTGATACCAACCAACAAATATCTAATAAAAAGACTAGTCAGTATTTTTGCCAAATGTCTACAGCGAAGAACCAAAAAGTTAATATCCCGTCTTACTTTACCAATCGAGTTGCTGATAAATTGCTCATTGCATTTCAGCATTTCAATAACAAAATACTCTAATTCTTGTGTATTTTAAATACAAATTCAAAATAAATTACATCGTTTGAAAATACAAAATATTAAATGCAAATGCATTTTTAATACGTATTTAAAATACATGTATTTGAAATACTGCCCAACTCTGTCAACTGATAACTAAGAATCATCTGAGGCCGAATGCTCACGTTGGGAGGTTCATTGGTATACACACTACTTTCACATAAGATGGATGTTTATTCAGCTACATATTTGTTTTGATGAGATGGCGGTGTTTAAATAAATACACTCTCAGTGGTGAATTTTTGCCAAAGACACCTAAACAGGTACCTTGACCGTACCATATATTGTGATAAAATACCAATTTTAAGATCGATTTTAAATTCCTAATCCAATATCTGATTCTAAGAATGATTGGATCAGATGGGGATGACACAATGAATGAACATTTTACAGAGTGATTGTATTAGTTTATGTATGCCCTCTTTGGTTTTTGAGCCAGTGAATCCATGAGCCCTACCTGGTTAGAGCTATAAAACCAATGGAAAATACATCTAATATTGGTTTGAAAGGAAATTATATGAATGAGAACATTGGATTCATGGTAAATAATTCTATGGAAATTGGGATGAGTGAATTTTACCATACAAGTGTCATATTGCAAAGGAATATTAAAATACTTTCTTTTCCCTTTCCTGTCGAGGCTCTTCAAGGCCGTCATGCATAAGTATTAAGTATTTTTGGGGGATATTTTTTGAATTTTTAGGCCTGATTCTTATTTTATGAATTAAGGGAGATATTTTGCAGAATGGATAAGTATTAGAATTAGTTTTCCCCCAAACAATAAAAGGCTTTAAGAAGGGCTTGGCAAACTCTTTTAGAGTATTTCCTTTTCATAATGGTTGGTGTCCTAACAGCCTCTGCCATGCGCTCAATGAGGTGGCTTGCAACTATTGGAGTCAGTGGAATATGCAAACCTTGTTACATTGTTGTAACCTGACAAAAAGGGATTTTATGTGATATCAGAACATTTTTTTCATAACTTCTCGGTATCTTTGTTTTTAGTATTATTTTCTTAGAATAGTGCCGAATCCATTAAAAAATATTTTATCTTATAAGCATGGGACTAATTTCCTTTCTAGGATGCTGAACTAAATGAATGGATCCCTAAGCCATCACCATGTTTGAGTGAAACACCAGGAGTATCCCAGGCATCTTTGCATCCTAAACCAACTGTTTGTGGTGAACATACCACTATAGTGTTACAAGAGTTGGGATACAGCAATGAGGAAATAAAGAAACTCGAAGATGCTGGAGTTGTTGATGTATTTCAAACAAACAGGTCTAAATTATAGCATTAATTGTTGGTTGATCATGGCATACAACCAGGCATACTTAACTGTTAATGTCATTCAGCATCAGAAGTCCTTTTGTATGCGAGTCACTATTTCAGAATATGTTGTAAATTTGTTACTTTTATTAGGGTTTCATACATTTTGTTTGAGTGAACATGGGATTTATTGTCCAAAAATATATTTTGTCTCATATTATATCATTCAAGATATTTTCTGGTGTATTTTCTGTGATTGTTTGGAATAAAGAGCATATTTTTATTTTTGTTTATTAGCAATATCCATTAAAATTATGAGATTATTTTTGTAATGAGACAAATTTATCTAGAGAGTAGGGGAGCATCTACAATTTTCATGTAGGGTGGCTCAAGATGCATATTTTGAAGATTTGCTAAGGTGATTTGCTTGGTGAGTGAAATATTGCTCTAGTTATCTCAAGAGGGCTACATTATTGTGATAGGATGGTTTAACGGCTACATTATTGTGATGGTTTGAGATAGTTCAAATAACATCAGTGTTCTACACAATAGACAAATTTTCTGAGCTCTGATTACCAGATTCCTATGAAATTCCTTGTGGTATGTCTGTAAATAATAAAAAAAGGAAATTTAAGCTTAATTACTAAAAAGAAAATTTTCACTCTCACGGGCTCATGAATATCAACCCTTTGCTGAGGCTTTTTGTTTCTACAGGAAATCCAACGGATAATTTACTACATTGCAATATATTTTTTGTAAATTATATACACCAATATAATTTTCTATTTATGAAATCCATTTTTTACACAGAGGTACCATATGCATAACACTCTTCAGGCAAGAAATCTCTCAAAAGAGATTAAATGATCTCATTAAAAATAATTAAAATTCCATTATAGTTTTTCCCACCTATCGAAATAACATTGCACTATGGATGCCAATAGAAGAGCGAAGAGATGCATTGGTAAAACATTTGAATCATATAAATGAGCATGCTAGTCCGGTGCTGATAAGTTTTTCAATGCTCATGCATCAACAATAATTCAATGCTCCCGAAAAAATGGGGCTGGACTGCAATGATTAGGGATAGGTATGCAAAATCAGTGGTTCCCCGTGAAAACGGGAATTTCATTGTTCTTGCGCATTTCAACAGTTTATCAGCAATTTTCTTCATCTTTCACTCTTTTTTTCATGCTGTTTTGACAAAAATTATATCAAAGTGTATGTAATCCATGGCTTTCCATTAAACTGAGGATATGGATAGTTTTATTTTAAATAAATTGTAGGGGTTATAAGTAAGGGCTTACCCATAAGCGGATTTAAAGGAGTGACGGGGGCATGTGCCCTCCCTCAGACGCTTAAAAATGGACCAAATTTTTTATACCATTATCATTACATTTGTTTCGAATATTACAGAGCCTCAATCATTTTTAAATTCATAATAATAACTTTCGTGTTAAAATAAAGACAATATTTTGTACATTAATTGTTGTATTTTGTTTTTAATCTCAAGTGTTAGAAGATCGTCTGCCTGTCAGACCCTTGTGCCTCTCCCCCCAGAAAAAATCCTGGTTCAGCTCCTGTACTTACCTCTCGCTCATATTCCTTCATTGAAAAATGAAAAAAATACGCATCAAATCCGCAGTGTTAGGTATTGTCTTAAATTTACCGCAGAGCAAAACTCACAATTAATTGACAAGTAATGGCACTTAATTAGTATTCATTATGTAATCTTCAAAATAATGCTGATTTCAGGGTAAAATAACCCCTTTTTGCAAAAATGAATACCACAATATGGCATAAAATTACGCCACCGTTTGCGTGTCTTTAACAATGAGATCAAGATACATTAGTCTTGTGAGACTTTTGACAATTTACTTTACTTAGGTATTTGGTTTATTTCATTAAAAGAGTAGAAAAAATTGGAAAACAAAGATCGCCTATGCTTTATTGACTTCCCCAACAGATGAGGAATGATAATGGAAAATGTTGAAAAAAAAAATAATAACCAGGACCAAAGTTTTTCACCTCTGAAACGTAATCTTTGCTCAGCCGTAGATTGGATGAGGACGTTTTTAACTAATTAGCCTATTTAATAAATATGATAGTTTATTTTCAGAGTATCGGTATTGATGAGACGAATTTGTAAATATTGAAGTGTAGTCCGGGTTCAACGATTTTTTTTACCGATTAAAGTACTTACGAGGGGGATAGATTCCCCCCAAATCCTTAGAGAAATGAAGAAATATTTAAAACACTATTGTCTAGTTTTGACGTATAATAACTGCATCTGCTTAAAGTAAAAGATCATTTACTAATATAATGCCAAAATGATGTAAAATGTATTTCTAGGCATGTAATTTTTCAAAAAAATTTCCGGAACCCCCGTTGCTGGGGGGGTCAGGGGGTGTTGATAATAGGGTAGTTTCCTTCATCAAAGAAAACGAAACGCATTGATTGCGATTCGTTACCCACCATTACTTTATTCATAATATACAAATTATTTGGTTTTTGAAATCCCAGTTTAGACGAATGGCGATGGTCAATTTTAACCGCATTTGAAAAAGTCCAGATTGGCGCCCATACGATGCCACTCCACGTGACGTCACAGGGAACTATGTAGTTTCTATACGAGTAGATAGGAGTTTTACATCGTCTGAGATGACCAATGCATGAATGAGGCACAGAGCTCAGGGAAACATGTCTTAATATTCACCTATTAAAACTGCCTAAGGTCGGAAAGTTTCATTTGTTTGATAGGCTATTAGTAATCCTTATTTAAGCCAAGCGCTACCTGCTAGCAGGGTACTCTGCAGGCCGTTTTACACGGTACACGGATTTGCGCAATCTGACGTGCGTGCGAAGGCGCAATCAAAATTGCGTCGTGTAAAGCGGTGAATTGCTAGAACATATGCGTGGATGCGATACGGCAAAATAGCCCCTGTTCTAATTTCGTTCATGTATTCGTGCATTTCCACGCCATTTTAGAAATTAATGCAGCTCTAACCTGCGCAATTCCGTGCCCCGTGTAAAACGGCCTTGCTGCCTGCTAGCAGCCTGCATCGTATCAGCACTCAAATCCTCGCCTCAAGGTTACCTCCCACGGTGACTGCTGGAACCAGAATGACGTCACACGGGGTTTTCCCAGCATTCATACTTAGCCGTCGCTTGAACATTTTCACTTTTAATTTAATCGCGAAAAATAGATATCGTCATTAAAAAATCTAAAAGCGTGAAATTTGTAATCCAGGAGTAATAATATTTCGATTTAGGCAATAAAAAAATTATAGGAAACTACCCTATTATTATTTCCCATAAAATACGAGGGATGTCCAGAAATTAACAGACGTTTAAGCATGTTGGTGGGACTAGCGCCGTTATTTTGGCGTCAGAGTGTTCCTACGCTATGTACGCAATTAGCTGTGTTGTACTCGCACAGTGAGGAGGCGGAGGTGGTGATAGAGGTAGAGGTAATATCGCATAGTACGCACGCAGTTTTCCCACAGCCTCGATCACGAGCTAGTCTTCCACTGTGTGGCATCAAGTAGAAATGTTATTAGGTTAGTTATAAAATTTTTTGCAATGTTAAGCGATAGTAATGATGATAGTGACGATATGTCGTCAGCATGTAAGTGGTGGCCCATTGGTACGTTAAGGAATCGCGAATTCAGTGCTCCATTTAATGATGTAACAATAAAAATATTGCAGGAAATGGGAATTTTGTTCAAATTTCCGTCCTACCTTTACTACAGAAAATACCGAAGTCCAGGGGCTCCGCGTCATACATTGCTATACTTCTGAATTTGACTGTAGATCGGGATCATTGCCCAGCAAAACGGTAATAAAGAAATTAGCAGAAAAGAAAAAAGAAGGGACCGACGTATAATAAGCTCCTTTTTTAGAATTCCTGAGAATCTATATGAGTATCCACAACCCCATTGGAAAATTTCGATCTAAAATGCAAATTCATCCAATATTTTGAATTTATAGGGTGGGGTATACTTAAAATCTAAATTTCATGAATTCCGAATTCTAAATAAATAATTTTTGCAAACAGAAATTACAGTTGAATACTCCTTTGAAGCAGTGTCATAAAAATTTTAATAATGCTTTTCCAACTCTTCCATCAGTTTTAATAATCTTGAATAGTAATCGAGTGATGAAGCCATCTCTAAGTCAAAAGTGCCTGGGCATTGAAACTAAGGAACTTATGACGTAAGGCAAGGGAAGTATGAAGAAGATGACAGAAATCAAAGGACGATCGGTTTTCAAAAGTAGTCATCAACAGATGACGTTGTATTTTTAGAAAAAAAATTGTCGGAAAAATGAATTATTTTAAATGAATTGATATCAAATGCTAATTTCTGTGCAATCCCATTCATTCTTTCCACACTAAAACTCATTTTTAATTATTTCTATAAAAATATATCGGACCTATTATTACGTGACATTATAGACGCTACTTAATCAAATGATTCTTCAATAGCGGGTGCTTCGGTCCTCCTCGGTTTAGAGTCAGCCAGCGTCGAATAAAGAGGTAAGTAGGCAAGCCATGTTTAACTTATCGGTTCCCTGTTTCATTTCTGTGACACAATTGTTTTATTTTAGTGTTTAAGATGCCTGTAAATTTGTTGCTATTATTGTCGATGACAATTTGTAAAATCTATTCTCCACTAAGCGGAATTCCCCCTCGAATCATCTTACTACCCTCTGTTAAATCACCTCAATATTTGAAGAACGTGTTTTTGTGATATCACCGCCAGTTATTTGTAAGCATTGTTCGGTCCTGCCAAAGATACGAGGATAGTGCGGATTTATTTTAGATTCCCAATCTGTCCTTACTATTACGCTTATTCACTTTCATGGTTCCAGTTGGTATTGTGAAGCGAGGTACTACAAAATTGTTCTTCACTGAGTTCGATGTATATTAATCTAATTCAGTTATCTTGGTTACATATCAGGTGATGGTAAATCGTCCCTCGCTCCGAACCAGTGTTCCTATTTTGATTATATTGTCACTTCGGCGAATCTTAATAATTAAAATTGTTTTAGAGAGTTTGTGATTTGCCGACGAAGTCCATAAGGTCATTCGTCCTTGCTATTCGGGTGATTTCTTAAGGGTTTTTTGAACACTAATTTCTGTCCATTCGTTGGCTATTTGTGTGGTTGTTTGCTCTGAGATTTCGCGTCGTCGTAGCGCTTCCCACAAGGAAATTTTTAAGAATTTTCGGGGTCTCATCACCCCGATAAATGAGTCTGTTTTAAGACTGTGGCATTTGACCGCAGATTTCCTTATGCTGCCATTCTCAGTCACAATGCTATTATGTGGGGCACGTCTTGGACTCATTTATAAATATATCGTTTTGAGAGTTGAAATAGACTCCGGCAAATGCTTTTTTTGCTTAAATTTATCCCAATGACTCGAGAATTACGTTTGAATTCAACCGACCGCAACTATTGAACGGGGCATTTTCTCTGCATGGCCATTGACATGAATGAAATAAACCAATGGATTAATTTTCGGCTTTAAATTTCATTTCCTTTCTAAAACTCTCCGACAGGTAGTGACCGAATGTTGTTGCGTTAATATTTCATAGTTCAGCTTCTATGCATTTTGAACTCTACGTTCGTGTATTGTGATGGCATCATTTTAATATTTGTCTTCTTATTATTTCCAGTAGCGCTATTCCGTGTCAAAGTGGTGGAGTCTCAGTTACCCGAGTGTTTATTTCATAAAAATGTTTCACATTGGAGAGTTATCCTGGGGAACGAATGGTAAGCCAATCTCATTTTTTAAATGTTATATCACCTTTTATTGTGCTTCATGCCAAAATGTTGTTGCCATTCGTTTACTTATCATATCTGCACATTAAATAGAAGTATATTTTACGAACACGAGATTGTAAGCTTTAGTCTTCGAGAAAAGCAAAGCAAAAGCAGTAATTGATTGTGGCTTACCACTGTTTGTCCCCCGTTTTGTGGTCAGGCTGTTTTTGCTCGTTTTTCCCCGCAGTTTTGAGCCTCAGCCTGGGATCAAGTCTAAAATATTCGTGCAAAAATTCTGCTTCGAACGCGAACTATTTTCAGTATATCCATTTTTTTCCTAGTTATCGATAGAAAACTATAATCAAGTAACGAGAGTAAGTACTTCTTTAGCTTTGCGAAAGTGTAAGTAAAAGTAATAGAACTCTATTAGCTGGAGAATCATTATTCAGTTAACGTTTCTCCTGCTGATATTTGAATTTCGTCAGTCAAAATTCACATCGCTGTTCTAATTCATTCATCTTAACTGTCATAAATTCTAAGATTGCTTACACGCAGCTCTCCACTCTGCCCACCTGTCTGCTAATATATTAATATTTCACTTATTACTTCACCATTAGCACTCTTAAAGAATTACGTAAGTCTTACGGAAATTACTCCGGGTCTTTCTTTGCATTTCTTCCCATGCACCAGTCCTCAAAAAAATGTCATCATCTTGTGTCATAAGTGACGTCTGCCTATGGATCTGACCGCGGAAAAAATATTTGTGTATTATCGAATAAGCATTGAAGTTTTCAATATTATCATCCACTTGTTACTTATGTCATATTTTTCGACCGTCTATCACCGAATATGTAATTTACCTATGTGCATGTTTCAAATATTGTGCTATGGTTTCATCCTCCAATCAATCAAAATATTCTATTGTTACATTGATGTAAATCCTTCCTTGTTACGTTAATTTTTTTCTACTTTCTATAAATGGCTCTTACTTATTCGTAAGGATGTAATTGTTATCTCAAAACCCTCCTTGCATATTTGGAGAAGAATATTATTTTTTTAAACTCGTTATTATGGTACCACTTTCGTTTAATCCTAATCTTTATAGCTATTTTTTTGCGTCGTTTAATCAATATCACACAAGCCTTATCAGATGAAATATATACGCACGAAATTCCTCTATTTTACCAATTTTTACCGCTGCGTTTGTTTTACTCTTCTTACGATGACTATTACAGATTAAATTATGCACAATAGAATATGTACTTAGGATTGGCTGAATATCCGGTAACGGAATTTAACTAGCTACTTTCAACATGTACGTAACCAAAGTCCTTGTTACTAGAATGTAATACTGTAAATCAAATCCTTGGTATTGTTCTCATTGAATTCCGCATGGTTGTCCACAGTTGCACAAACTTTAATTACACTAATTACTATTATAAATTTTTATGTCTTAGGGTCTCTTTCAATTTGACTTTTCTATCTAATGGACGAGTATATCCAATGTTATTCTTACAGTAGGGGTAGTGATGCAGCTCACAATCACGGATTTTGGGAAATATTTGAAGGAATGAAATAAACGTTGACTGCTTCATTATTGACATAATAAATTGATACAAGAACACATCAAACTGAATGACTCAAGGATGGAAGAAAATATACATTGAGAACTGAAGAGCTGAAGCCTCAAGACGTTGAAGATACAAGAGAAGCATTCTAAATGTGAAGGCTGAAAAAAGTACGAAGAGCCTGGTTATTTATATGACTGATTTGTTTGGTATGAATGATAGAATTTGCTTGTGAACGAATCAGCCATTAAGTGTGAATGTGAAAGTGCGTGAACTGGCATGTATTTGTTAATGGTATGAATAATGCTTGATATTATCTTATACTTCGGGTAGTGTAGTATAGAAAGTAGTGTAGTGCATGTCCGCCTCAAAACCAACTGCGTCCTCAACATTTTCTTATTTATACTGCTGTGAGAAATCAAAATTTGATATTCCTTTTTTCATAATCTGTGCATATATATGGCATTTATGGTGTTTGCTTTAATTTTTTTATTATATTCAAAACGAAATTGAGAATGTATATTATGTATAATTATATATGATGCATACTGATAATACTGCATGCATGTTTTAATTTTAATGTCTACTAATTTCAATTGTTATTTGAAATATAAGTTTTAAAAAGCCTTTTTTTACTTCATGCACCTGAGATAACCATAAAAATTTCAAGCTACATTTTAGAAGTTGTGTAGTTATTCTCGATAAAATTGAATCATTTTTCCACATTTAAGAAATAAATGTCTTCCCAGTTCATGTGTTACGGATAGGAATAAAAATGTCAAAAATAAATTATTATATAACCTTGGTTAATCATTCAATGTTTGGAATAAAAAAATTTAATTCCCTAATTTGTAAAAGTTTATTAGGACAATTGAAAGAAAAAGTCGATTTGAAAACAGGAAATAAATTTTCGCTTTACAATTTTTATATCGACAGCTGCGGTGCATATACGTTTAAGCGGTTAATAACATCTTGTTGCCATTTTGTGTCATGGAAAAATTATTCCCTCCGACGGTTACGAACCACAATATTCAAAATCGTATGGTTGCAGTGGAAAATGCACTGCATTACAACTAGGCCAACTTATTCATTAATTCCACTGATGTCTCATTACTACTTTTATTTAGTCATTCACGGGAACTAACCAGTCTCCTAGCGTTACAAAATCAAACTAAATTTTAACATGCTGTGGTATTATATGCTGTGATATTACGGATGATCTTTTGCATACATTTTACGTTCGTTATCTCCCATCAAAAGGGTACCGCGTTTTTGTGAAAAAAATGTAATTCAACGCTTCTTCAAATTTACGAGAGTAACTAAAGTATACAATAGAAAATACCGAACTTCCAAACTGTGGCGAATGTGGCGCCTGCTCCATTCCTTGCAATACTTTTGATAAATCCAACTGTGCCTATCATGTGGGTGCTGTGAGGTGAAGGCTAATGCTGCAGTTATCTGCGTTGTCTGTGGCTTACTATCAGTCAAGCGGACTAACTTTTAAACATGTGGATTAAACGAAACGGTGGTAAACTGGATATGTGACTTTCTGAGTGATCGTAAACAAAAAGTAGTTCTCGACGCAATTAGCTCTGATGTAGTTAAAGTGACCTCATTTGTCCCACAAGGAAGCGTAATCGGCCCCGTTTGGTTCATTATTTACATTAATGACCCCTGATCCTGAATTAGCAATTAAATTCGTTTATTTGCTGACGGCGCTGTCATCTATCGTGATATTCACTTAAGTGATCACTATGACTATGAAATTCTATCAAGGGATTTAAACAACGTTCATCTGTGGAGCCAAGAGTGGGGACTCGAACTTAATCTGACAAAATGCTTGGCGGTACATTTTTTTAAAGTTCTTCCAAATGTAATCCATGTTTATGCTGTTGATGGTATTAATATAAAGGAAACAAGTGAAGTGAAGTACCTGGGAGTTACGATAACCTTGAACCTATCGTGGGGAACACACAATGAATATTTGCGGCATATCCCTGTAGAAATTAGGATTCGCCAAGCGTATTGTGGTAAGATTTCCAGATGAGAAAGTAAAAGGAAGGTGCTATTTCGCACAAGTCCGACCGCACCTTGAATAAGCAGCGAGCATATGGGATCAGTTTCAGAAGGACTTACTCCGCGAACTGAATAAAATACAAAGGGAGGCTGCGCGGTTCGTCAAAAACTTCGTCGGGAATACTGACAGCGTTACCCACATGATAAGCGAATTAGGCTGGGAGCCGCTGGAGACTCGGAGGCTGCGCGCTAAGCTTAGATTGCTTGAACAATTGAGAATGGATATCTTTAAGTGCGACGCGGAGAACATAATATTAGAGCCCCACTATATTTCCAGGTCCGTCGGACGCGATAAGTTAAGAGAGATATTTAGCCGAACGGATAGATACGGGAATTCGTTTTCCCCCGAACCATAAAGGACTTTGATAAATGCTAGTTGTAATTTCCTTTGAGTACTTCCTTTTTATTTGTAAACGGCTGGTGTCCTAATACTCCCTGTCACACGCCTTTTAGGCAGCTTGCGAGGTATTATGTAGATGTAGATAAGTGCCTGGACTGTATTAAAATATTTAGGTGACCACTACCGTAAACCCTTTAAAAATGCCATATCAGTGATTGAAGAATACAAAAATTTCGTCCGAACACCCCTTAAAATTCATGCTACCTATGAAGACTACTGTGCCAATTGATGTTTTTCTAGACATGAACGCCGAAAGTTAAAATTTAATGGCAGCGGCATATGGGTGAATTTTTAGTGGCGTGCGCCGGTGTCCACGCCAATAGTCTCTACGATGCGAATGAAGTCACTAACGATCAAAAACCTTTGTACCTTTTTAGTACCTTTGATCAAGAAGGCCAAAATAAGATTGAATATCGATTATATTCTTGCACCAAATATATTCTGGGAGATGCACGCATTGGCGGATTAACGATCGCCCCCCTGTATTTCCTGGAAAAATAGGTTTTTTTAGGACATACGACACATTTTCCTTGGTCCGGCTCCTTTACCGTTTCACACGTTCGAATTATTTTCTTCAATTACCTATCCCCACACGTTGTCTTATCAAACATTCCCTGATGTTTTTGATAAAAAAAACTAAGCTCCTCCTTCTTCCCTTCCATATTTTCGTTGAATTTTTTAATTTGCATTTTTGTAATCTCGTCTCTTATTTTTTTGTCTGTATTTTAAACTCCTCACTGATCCATTAAGTATTATTATTACTATATAATCATTTTACTGTGTCACTATAAATTGGCCGTCATGCTAAATGTGATTAAGTTAAATAAATATATAATAAAAATAAATATTGATATTTATTGTGGTTTCTTTCCCATGCAAATTTTATTTTATCGGCTCGATGGGGAATGTTTAAAGACATTTGGAGATTATCTAAAAGCCACTTATTTACAAGGAGACGCACTGTCATGTATAAGTATTGCATACCACTTTGGCGCCGGGTAAAGTAATGAACCTCCCAAACAACAACCGTAATCCGTCCCTGAATACATATCTTTTGTTCAGTTGGTTACGCGGCGCTTGCGGTGTCGGCGGCAACCACCTCAACTTGTCATTTCAAAGTTATTGAAATGTTTAAGCTTCTTCTTGAGCATTAAATTTAATAAAAATAAATTTTCCAATCTAAGTAAAATTATGAAAGCAAAAGTTACCATCGCAATCATCCAATGAGTCTCATCAGATAAAAATTCAGTTTGGAATTTGCCATTTCAGTGTTGGTTACATTGTCATAAGCCAAATATTGCAACATCGTAGTCACCAAGTCATCAAGATTTCATTTGCAAAACCCGGAGAGTACCTCGATATTATCATGCCAGATAGTTTTGAGGTACTCTCTGGGTTTTGCAAACAAAATCTTGGCTCCGTTCGCGGTTACCGATTGCTGTAGCTCACACGCACTCTTGTGAATCTTCCTATTTTCCCCATTCACCCTCGCTCGCAACTCCACCCTTTCCTACCTTTCTCCCTCCCGCTACTCACACTCAGTGCCTCGCGGCCGAGGAATGTCGAATATGCCGCAGAGCAAAAGGGAGGGAGCCACCGCCGCCCCATCAGAACGGTAGGGATCTCAGGTAGCGAGGTATATAGAAGGGAGACAGAGGAGTGGGGGGATGTGCAGAAATGGCGGAAAGAGGGGAAGGGGTTGGATCGCGCGGAGAGGGAGGGGGACAGCTCCACCGAGAATGCAAAGTATCCAAAGGACAGCGGCGGAAAAAAAAGAAGAGCGGGAGGCGTCGAGATGAGCGCGCGGAAAATAAAAGGAGAAAGAAAAAAAGTACGATCGCCGTCCAAGATGTCGGCGCTGACCGATACAGAGACTTCGTTCCCACGGCTTCTTCGAGACTTAACCTTCACGTCCTTCTCTTTTCGTGCCATTCTCATCATTCTCTCTCTCTCTCTTCCTCTCCATTCCTCCCTCTCTCTTTCATTTTTCCCCATTCTCTTTCCCCACTACATTTTTCGTTTTGTATCTTTCTTTCACTTATTCTTTCCCCTAGTTCGCTACTTTCTCGTGCTGTTTCAATGTTTAGAAAAACGCGCGATATTAGATGACGATTATATTTATAAGAACCTACATTTGGAGTGTGTTTCTATACGTAAATGAGGCATGAATAATGATAACAACGGAGAAAACAAACATAGAGGCCTTCGAAATATGGTGCTACAAAAGAATGATGAGGATCAAATGGATCGACCGAGGAAGTCCTAAGAATAGTAGGGGAAAAGAGAAGCCTCATGAAAACCTTTATAAGGAGACGAAACAACCTTATAGGCCACATCTTGAGACATGATGGGCTGATGAAGACTATCGTCGTGGGACAAGTGGATGGCAAGAACGGAAGAGAAAGGCCTCGAACAAAATATGTGGAACAGGTTTATAAGGATGTGGAAGAGAAGAAATACGTAAGTGTGAAAAGATTGATTGGTAAGATAGAATTGAGTGAAGAGCTGCGTCAAACCAATCTTAGAATTGTTGACAAGTGATGAAGATGATCATTAAAATCCATGCTTTCTACAAAGACTACCGTGGCGATCAATGTTTAGCTATACATGGGTGCCGAGAGTAAAAATTCGAAGGCAGCAGCGTTTGGGCGAATTCCTGCGGTGCAAATGAAGTCACTAACGATTAAAAACTGAGCACCTTCCTTTCAGAAGGCCAAACTAAGAATAAATATCGAGTATTGACTGTAGCACCGATCATATTCTGGAAAATACAAGCAGTGGCGAATTAAGGGGGGAAGGGGCCCCCCACTCTCTGTGATTTCCTATTATTCTTTTTTTCAATGATTAGATATAATCGCGCGTTATTTAATGGGGTGCCTTCGGTGTTCTCCGTATCAAGGTGGTTGACTCTTATTGCTAAGTGGACAACTCATTTTCGTGAAGATATCTAAATACAATGTTCGTGCGTACAAATTTTTGTTGGCATACCGACTGTCATAAAAAATAGCCTAATCAAGCCACATTGCTCGTGGATTTGGATTGGATTGTGTATTAATTATTGTATTTATAAAAAAAATGCTAAGGGTATAGCGAGGTAAAACAGTAATTTTTGAAGCGTTAACGATACATGGCACACGATATTTCTATAAATCAAGGATCGATGCGGACAGGAGCGGATTCAGAACCAAATTTGGGGGTAGCGGGGCATGACCTAAGTCTGGGGAGTATGGAATAGCCCCCAGGGGGTGAGGGTAATTCTAACGAGTAAAATATTTTAAGTACTCATTTTTTACGCATTTTGGAGCCTGATGCCGAATCAACTATTTCAATGAAGAACTTGGCTCACAACAAATATAAAACACTGTTATGCAACACTAATAAAGCATGATTATCGGTTTTCCAATCACTATGAACACACTAAAAGTATTTGCACTCCTTGAAATTCGTAAGGATTCTTCACATCTCACTTCCCACACATCACTAAGGACTTAGAATCAGTTAACGTTATTTCACGTTAACATTGCGAAGACAATTAAATGAATAGGATAAAACAAATTGCTAAACCAGTTATTGTAACATCAAAAAACTTTGAATTACACTATCACTCCTACCGTAACCAAAATATGACCAAAACAAAAACGAATAACAGCGCAACAAAATGCGTGAAATGTAAACACTGACGAAATCTCACAATGAATTGGCAATAGGTTCAATACGTAATAAAATCAAACAGAACTTAGAAGCGAACAAACGAATGAAAATTAATACGCGTTCGATGTATCCATAAAGCACAACTAGTTCAAATATGAAACATATCCCCTTCGCAATAGTCAGATACCTTTGATCGAAATGTATACGGTTGGTTAAACCAGCATGGAAGAAATAATTTCCTCGAAAATATTACATTCACAACTCACTTCACTCTTTACTTCATCGTCGATATGCAATCGAGTTAGAGACTTAGGTGTTGGATGAAACGCTTCACGAGTCTATTTTCTCCCAGCTCGGGAGAAAACGAAGTTACAGACCTTACAAAAACGAAGATAGGCCCTAGGTATACACCGATCACGAAGGGGTCTACGTCTGGGAGGTTATTTGAACAAGCCTTAAAGAGACCAGGTTCCATTTTGCAAATTTACTTGCACAAAAATGAAGAAATGTCGCGTAAAATACGTGAAATATAAGTTATTCATCAATGCTCCCGTCCGCTTGCAACTATACTATGGGAGATGACGTCACGTAACGAATAGCCAATTACAGGTCGTTTTACCCTCCTGAATTTCGATGCTAAAACAAAGGTTATTAAAACTTAAATAATAAATTAATAGCAAAACACATGGAATTTTCATTAAACATATGTGAACTTCAAACATGTATGCACTAAATGGAAAGGGTTTCATGCTTATTCCTCACCCATGCAAACACTCTATAATAAAAATTAAAAATGTTTTACAAAATTTGGGCGGTAGTCATGACCCTTTTGACCCTCCCACCTAAATCCCTTGGTGCGGGCGTCGTTTGCGATTTTAGCTTTAACTTCGCAAAATATATTTTCCGGGAAGTTTTTCTCTACCTTTCTCTTGACCCCATATTACCATGAAGCACTACTTATTATAAAAAAATATGTTTTCTATAGTCTCTAAAATTTTTCTCCTTTTCATCGATCACCGTCGTGCCTATCACATCAAAATATGTCTGTCACTCTTGAAACAAGAGATAATATCGTCGCTTCGTATTTTCCTACATTCTGGCCATCTTCATAATTGAGGCAGTAGAGTTACGCTCTGTAAAACACGCAATTTTCAAGTCTTTCTTCAGGAGTCCAGGAAATCTTTGAGTTTTTGGAACAGCCAGAAGTCCCAAAGAGCAAATCTGGATTGTATGGTGGATGTGCCGCACTTGTGAACTTGAACGTTCAAGATATCCATTACAGTGCGAGCGAATTGTGGGCTCGCTTTATGTGAATTGTAGTTGTTGGGGGCTGTTGTGGGGAATATTGAACACGCGTTACGTGAAGCGCCACGCACGTTCAGTCACTACACCGGTCAATTTGGATCTATCGGTAATATCGGCCAAGCGAATAGGATATTCGAAGGTATTCAGTGCTTTCACCTATCTATCCTTCGCTACACATTTTCCCTGTGGGTCCCTGTCATCATTGCCTTTTAAACAGGCCTCGTATTTGTAAATCAACAACTGAAATCATATAAAATTACCACCCATTCAAAAGATTCGTTATTTTATCCTTTTTAGTACAGCATTCGCCTCCTGGAAATGTGACGTGTAGCGCTATTTTTAATGGACTGGAGTTGTGAACGACTGATTTCTTGTTCACCTTTCTCCCGAAATGGGCTAAAAATAAATTTTTAACCGCTATTATTAATATAAAAAAGGGAGCAATAAATAAGTGGAGATAAGTGCAGCTACTTAATAGAGATTTTGGATGAAGTAGTGAGGGAAACTACCTTTAATCTCATACTACCTCCTCATTTCACATTCCTTCCTTAACGCATTAATTATTAAAAAACAAACAAATCAAAATTAAAGGCATGAATCAGCTTAAATTATCACCTTTTGTTTTTGTCTTGTCATATCAATTCATTTAATTTAACTTAATTGGCTTAAATGACATTTAACTTATCTTATATTATCTTATCACGTACAGCGTGATAATTTTAAATTATCACGCTGTACGTGATAAATTTTTATCGCCTTATATGTAATTATCGCCTTAATTTCAATTTTAAAGTAATTTTAAGCTATTATCCTGTACGTGATGTTTTAACATTGAAAACATGATCGAATTAAAATTTATCTTTGTGGACAAATACAGCTTATTACATCAATATGTTTAAAAGCTTGGAATGCAATAAGTTCATTTTTCATTTTTCCTGTCCCAATTTGTCCCTGTACGTGATGTTTTAACATAGAAACCAGGATCGAATTAAAATGTATCTTTGTTGAAAAATGCAGCTTATTATATCAATATGCTTTAAAGTAATATGTTATTTACGTTAATCTCAACCTTGGCATTCCCTTCATTTGATTATTGTAGTCTTAGAAAGGTTGTTTATGTATCACAGTGCATAATCAGCCTAGGCTAGCTAAATCTTTGTAACCGAAGAAAATATCTACTCGGTGATCTTCTTTTTAAGATTTTCAGAGAGAGAATCTCTAATTATCTACGGGAAATGTTTATGAAAAGTAACCCCTCAGATGTCATCTCGCAAAAAGGACTATTTACGTTATCCTACCCCACGTACTCCGCCTACCAGAAATCATTTCTAGTAACGGCATCTAAATGGTGGAATTCTTTCCCTGAGGATCTAAAACAGAAGGGCTCCGACCGTGCATTTAAATAAAAATTATATATGGATTTACTCAATGGAGAGCGGAAATAAACTCCTACATAAAATACTGCCTACATATTACGTGTGTTGTTAAATTTCAATCCTTGTTTCACGAGTCATTTCTGTATTATTTGTGTATCAAACTGCTTTATTGTTATTACTGGATATTTTCATGTAACTACTTTGTGCTTTTTGATGAGCCAATTATTGTAAATGGCGTTTTGCTCCAAGGTTATACCCAGAGCAAGAAAATAAAAATATATTCTATTCTACAATAAGTTAATTTATCATTTTTCCTGCCCGTATTTTACCTTGTTTCGGGGAATGAATGGGGGTTCAAAGCAATGGGGGGAGTGAGGCGAGGACCGTGCTGATGCGGAGAATGTGCGCCCGCCGCACAGCACGGCACTGAGGACACGAATACCCGATCAGCGGAGGCGTTCCATATGGCCACTGGGCGGCCTTTCCCACGGATGCGGTTGGACCGGTGAGGGTGGGGACGAGATGCTTGGAATGGCTGGGACGGGTGAAAGGGGTTGACGAAGCCAGAGGCTGAGCATCTAATGGAAAAGGGGATGGCCGAATCATTCGAGGGAAAGGCTCCCTCACTCCGCATGGACGCGTCGCCGTTGGGCGGGGAAAAATAAGCTTTCAATTGCACTTCATTCGTTTCAGAATATACTGTATCGTCGCCGTGCGTACTCTGTTTTATAATAATAATAATAATTATAATAAAATGTCTTTATTCGGGCGAGGTTGAGACTAGGAAGTCCCCTCTTCCCCCTAACCCCTCCATAGCGTCACTGCAAGCATATTAAAAAATAATAGACAAACGATTACTATACAAAGGTTATGCCATATACAATATTTGTGAAATGTCAACAATATGAACAACTGTGTGTGAAAATTTTGTGGAAAAAAGATTTCTGTTTGTGGGAAAAAAACATGAGGATAAGGGTGTGGTATCCTTCAGAGAAAATATCCACTGCAGGAAAACGCCCACACAAGAAGGGGGCGTGAAAAACCTGCGAAAACTACCGACAATTTGTGAAAGCTAAAGTCGTGTTATTTGTAAAATACAACATAATCAATGAGGTACAAAGTATACACAAATATTACACATGCAATTAAGATATAAAATATAACATATATATACAAGCATTCAGTGATACATATCACTTTGTCGTAGGCGCTGCTCAGTGTCATGCATATTTACCAGCTAGTTGTGAAGTGAAAAGTGCTTCGTGTAGCCTCCTGTAATAATTGTAAGTTAAATATGAATCTAATGCATCTGTTCATGGAACGTTGAAGCTTAAGACTAAGTTCTTGAGAAAGGTCCTGGTAGGCAATGTCAGAATAGTCAAATAAAGGTAATATTAAAGTAGGTTCTAATTGCGCTTTAAGAGATGTAGGGATGACATATTTAAATTTTGATAGGGGATAAAGTGATTGATTAACAGATTTAGTGATTTTATTTACATGTGATGCCCAAGAGAGATTTTGGTCAATAATTAATCCTAAGTTTCTGACTTCATCGCAAAAAGAAATTGGAGAATCGGCGATACGTAAATTTGGAAGTTCATCCCTCTGCATTCTCGCTAAAAACTTGGGTAGCCAATTAGTATTGCTTGGGATTTATTAGGATTTATGCGTAGGAAGTTATTATTGCACCATTCTTGGAGGTATGCTAAGTCACCATTGATAGACATCAAGCTATTGCTTAACTTATTGACTTTGGAATGCAAATAGATTTGTAGATCGTCTGCATAGAGGTGATACTTGCAATTTATTCCTGTTGAGCAATCATTAATGTAAAGTGAGAATATAAGTGGACCGAGGATGCAGCCTTGTGGGGCTCCTGTAGAAAGATGGATCCAAGAGGATTCCAAATTATTTGCAATTACTTTCTGTTTCCGATCCGAGAGATAAGAAGTAATCCATTGAACAACAGTAGGAGAAAAACCCATGCAATGGATTTTAGCTGCAAGAATGTCTTTGTCTAACGAGTCAAAGACTTTACTAAAGTCTAACAGAACGAGTGCTGTGATCTCTTTCTTGTCCATGGAGCGTCGCATATCATCCGTTGTTTTAACTAAGGCAAAGGCGGTACTATGTCCGTGCCGAAAGCCAGATTGATAATCATTGAGTATTTTATTTATAAGTTTTTCTAGAGCCTTAGAAATGATTGAAAGAAAAGAAATTGGGCGAAAAGTTAATTGATCTTGAGTGTTTCCCTTTTTTAGTATGGGTTTAACTAAGGCAGTTTTAATAACAGCATATTAAAATTGTTTAAATAATTCATCAAGTTAAAAAAAATCAAAAATAATTCATCAAGTTAAACAAATAAAAAATTGCAGGTTTGAAAAAATTACCTCTACTTTACTTGGTACAAATGAATCAACATATGGAATGAAGAAATGAATATAATTTTTATTTATGACATTAAATTGCTTAAATAATTTATCAAGTTAAAGAAATAAAAATCGCAAGTTTGAAAAAATTACCTCGACTTTATTTGTTGCGAATTAATCAGCATGTGTAATGAAAAATTTAATGCAATATTTTATTTTTAAGATTAAATTGTTTAAAAAATTGACCATATAAAAACAATAATTTCAGATGTACAACAAAAATAACTTCAGATTCGGAGGACGAAAAACATATGAAACGCTTGTTCAAGATAAAATAGTGGGTTAACATAAAAGCGGTGTTGACCGTTTACAGTCCAATGCTCCCATTTGGGAGCATATTTATAAAAATTCATGGAAATAATATTTCTTATTTGTGATTACTTTCATAGATTTTGTTGTTTAAATAAAGTATGGAAGTATTTTTTTAAATTGAATCGCATGACTTGTGTATAAATTGATCGTTAATTATACCTTTTCAAAATTGGTTATTTTCATCACCTCTGTCGTGAGTATACGTCTAATTCGATATTTTTCCTTATGCTCGCTCTCCAGCAGTCCAGTACAACTTCCGAACCCTGGTAATGCCAAACGATGTCGTCCTTATTGTCGCCCGGCAATGGTTTCAAACATAGATGGCAGCACCGAAGCTCGCCCGTGTGTTCCTATTCATTTACCTTGTTAGGACGTAGCGGAAAAGGATCTCAATATGAATTTATATCTTTAAAATAATGACTTAAGCACTGACACTTATTTTCACAATTAATAATCTTTGCTCCATGAAATAAATGCGTGGAGAACCATGAAATAAGCCCCCGAACATGACATTCTCTACCTCATTGCATTCCATACGCTAGGCTTCAAACAGATCAATCAACGGCGTCAGTCAAGCACAAATTCTACAAAATGGGATTATAGCTAATATCTATCGCAACAGCTTATCAGTGGAATTCAACTTCCTGAGTTATAAGCACGTAATTCCGATTCAAGGAGATTATATCGTGCTATGAAACAGTCCCAGACAAGAGGTGATAGTATTTTATCAACGTGTGTTATAAAAGAGGTTCTAAACAACAAATTTAAATCCTTTATGTATCGAATCAAGCCCTGAATAGCATTTTTAACACACTTTATTTCTTTCCTTCGATAGAAATGTGGAAAAACCTAAGTGCAGGCCCCCGAACTTCGCATTTAGTGTATCATTAAAAATCTGCTAGGATTTCATGAGTTCAATCAACAATGTAAAATTAAGTACAAACTGCATGGATAAACAGTTAATACTTATCTCAACAGTTTATCAGTAAAATTCAGCTTCTAAGTGGTGAACAGGTAACTCCGTTTCAAAGCATCTGTGATGCTACGAAAGTGAATGCTAGACTGGAAATAATTGCACGTCATAGTTGTTTTACTAATCGAGGCGGAAGGAACAGGATAAAATGATAAGATCCTGTATAATATACTAGCTTAAAGTGCCCTATTTCAACAGGAATAGCGGCTTCCAATAAACATTTCCACTGTGTTGTGGTCGAAAAGTTTGAGACTGTAAATCTTAAGAGATAGATATGGAATAAATGTCAACGAAGTCAATTCTAATGCAAAGAATTCGTCCTCTCCCTCGAAAGAGTCAAAAACCTTCATCGAGAAAAGTTTCCTTATACATCGCTCTTGGTATTTCAAGAAAATTGATCGTTCTTAAGTAGCTTCTATATTCGAAAGTTTGCTGAAATAAGATCACTCTCGGACAATCACCATAAAACTCCTTAGATGTTTCGGGCGAGCTACAATTCTGCCATCTATGAGAATAATTTCTCGTCAGCGGCAATAGCGACGACGGATGAAGCTTTAAGTGCCCAGTCCTGATTATTCTAAGTCCGTACTCTCCAGTAACAAATAATTATTCAAAAGATCAATTAGTTTTTTGATCACGTGTATATTTATTTCTCAGGCAGTGGAAAATTTTGTTGCGTGTTCCCATTTGGGAACATGCTTGAAAACGCATTTAATTTTTTTCGGGCTTCCTTTCATAATATCTCTTAATTAGTCGAAAAATAAATAGGATATGCAAAAAAATTTAAAAAATCAGTCGGTTAGTTAGTTCGGAATGGGTTGATTTCGACCACCATTTTCCAATTTGGGCCTACTGTGCGTCGTGCCTTGACCAACTCCATTTTTATTTATTTAATTTTTACTTCATTTATTTAATTTCGTTTGTTATTTAGATTTTTGATTGTATTATTTCATGCTTTATTTTGTGTTTTGCTTGGTTGATGTTTTAGATTGTTTATTGTACTTTAATAAGAACTTTGCCGTGTGTTTTTGATAAAATGAGGGGGAATAATAACAATGAATTTTTAAGAGAAGAGACGTGTAAGAATGAGGGGAAATTCCAAATTGAGATTTTCAAGGTAGTTAATATTATTACAGGAATCCTTAGGTCTTAACATCATGCTGTCTACTACAATGTGTTCATTATTTTTATAATGCACTTCACCGCCGGTAGACTTCATCGGAGGAAAATAATAACTCAATGAAAATGGTAAAATTCTGCGTGTAATGTGAGCTTGATACAAAACGAAAATGAAGTAGAGGACTACAGAGTATAATTAATAATGATTTTAGTTTCTTCTACGAACAGAAAACCTGAAGCCGCTAGATGTATCGAATGCACTATGTTGGTGACAAGGAATAATTGATCTTCAGGGAATTAATGTGTAGGCGAAGAAATCTTTTCCGGATATTTAGGGTCCATAAAGGGATAATCTGGATAAATAATCTCCTGATAAGTTTGTTAAAAGAGTGGCCGCAAGTACTTCAAGACGTAGAATGCAACTTTGGTGGTAGCATAAGTTAAGTGTCATTTGAACGTAATGTAAGGATACATGGAACAGAGTGACATTGAAATTTGAAATGTTTCACTGCTTTCATAGCCTCTAAAAACTCACCAAAATAAAAAGACAGATCCTGTAATGACGTAAAAATGACGGGTAAATTGATTTAAGAGAGTTATGAGTAATCATTATCAATGCAGTGCATGCGGCAGGCTCAAAGGGGACGCCTGAATACCTAGAATAAGGTCTGAAGATGACTAAAAACACTTCATCCATTCCGTACGCGCAAAAAAATGTGGATGCTTACTCAATGGATCTAGACTTGGATTTGAAACAGGATGGGGGGAAAGAAAACAACATGGAATTCCAAGAATGACTCTGGTGGCAAGAATTTGCTATGAAAATTCCTCTGAGAATTGAGAATCACCTAATGGGAGACTGAGATATCAGGAAAAGGAATGGAGGCATCAAAATGACTAGATACTTCTGGATAGGTAATGATAACGTTCATAAAATCGCGCTCCATACTCGATTTACCATTGGAGTTAGTAATACCGGGACTTAAGTGTAAACTATCAGTGTTGAAATATTGAAATAAATGCTTGCAAATTTTCACGATTAATAAATATATATTAAGACCACTTTCACTACATCATTTTCATTAAAATCTAGGTCGAAATATATTTTATAAACGTGGAAAATTGCAAGTAATTATTTCCACATGGAGAACTTCTACTCCATCACGATTGAATCTACGGATTTTATTTGTTTTGAAACAGTCCTAAAGTCCTAAGTGTATTTGCACTTAAATATATTGATCATTCACTTATTATTACCTGTGAGAGCGTTCGATATAGCTGAAACATTTATAGCTACTTAAACACAAAATTCTAAATTACTATAACATTACTGAATCACTAAAAATCCGCGATAGTAATAAAAGAATTAATATTTAATTGAGAAAGAAAGTATGTAAACGGAAACTGATGAGGTATGAAATTCATTTACACAGTGATAAAGATAAATTGAGTCTGGTTCGAACGTTGAAAATTTTGTAACACTCACCTCCGGTAAAATTAAGGATAGGTTCCAAGATGGAAACCATGGTTTAGACCTCTCCTTTAAGAAAATAAAAGGATTTTTCTCAGTTATTTCCTAGAGTCAAATTATGAATCACAAAATTTCGTTTACATGAAAAGAGTGGTAGATTTCACATAATTATTAATTCTATTTAATTAATATTGGCAGGCCAAACATAAGTTTCAGTAACCAATTGTATTGGGAACTGTTCAGACGCTTATCTTTAATACATATTTCTTGATGATAGATTTATCTTAAACAAAGTGTTAGTAACTTTTACATTAAATTTTACGTATTTAAATGTGATTAATTAGCTCCATAAATTTACGCATACTTTTATACTCCTAGCCAAATATTTATCCTGTTAAATAAGCGTAATAAATGGATACTTGAGAGCTAAAATTTTGAGAGTAATATATTTCGCAAAAACCAATTTAAGTGCCGAAATTAGTGAGGCATCATAACTTATTTAAATTAATACTATGATGCACATTTTTAATAATCAGCTAATAACTATCATAATTCCATTTTCCATGGAAAGCTAGAGGGATATTTCTTCTGAACACTCGTATTGACGGCTGAAAAGAGTTATTTCCGGGATTTTTCATTAATTACCTGAGCACTTAACCCACCATTGCGTTTAATATTGCTTTAATTTTAGCTTCCGTTCCATAAAAACGTTAATATTGCAGCAATGTTTGTTTATGTGCTAATTCGCAAAGTCATAAAATTTCTTTATTACTGAATTGCGTTTTTTTTCTTCTTGAATGAATACACGTTCAAATCAATTAACTGAATAGCTAAAATAAAATGGCACGCAATAATAACTTCAGAGGTGCCTTTAATTGTGTACTGTTTTTATGCTAAATTTTGATCCAAAACAGCACTTTAAGTACTTTGTTCACTTCCTGGTTTTATGAGCCCGGAAGATAACTATTAACTCTTCGAATGCTACCAATAAATTTTTTCCCCGCAGTATTTTATGAGAACTTTTTCTTAATCGATTATCTTGCAAATTATTAATTACGCTATTACTTATTAACAGCGTTGCAAATGGCAGGGAGAATTTTTAAAACAATATAAATCCAAAAAGTTGGTGCTATTTTTTTAAAGCATTTGATAAAATAATGTGTTTGTTTTATGCCTAATAACCTCACATCACATAAGGTAATGATTTTTCATGACATGTGAACCAAAGGACGGAAATAATTTGCAAATAATCAAATTCTCATCAAAGTGCAACCGTTGAATAAATTTAGTTTTTTAAATACCGAATTCATTGCCTACGTTTTATCAAAATCTCAAGAAAATTACTATATAGTTTTTGAGTTCATTCATCCGTAAATATTAATTCCGGTATTACTGATGTTGTTTAGGTCAAAAACGCGCCATTTTTAAACTACAGAAACTTTAAGATAAGCGATCCGATTGGCCGCGAGTCTGCCCTGATGATTATAACTCTGGGCAACTCATGACTTCGAATGCTTAACCTAGGAATGGCAAGTGAAACGAAACGAAAAAGTTTCGTTTCGATCCGTAGGAAAGCGAAAATACGTGGTTTGGTTTTAGTTTCGCTCCCGCACGAAATTAAATCACCAAGAAGTTATATTTCGACCCGGGACGAGAGAGGAAAAGTGGGAATAGTTTCAACCCATTTCAATAATTTTGTCCCGTTCACAGAATGTAGAGAGGTTAAAAAACATTTAGCTTCGTCGTATTAAGACATTATCATTGTTTAGTTTCGATCCGAAGTACTTTTGACTCTGATTTTGTTCGACCCTGAGTTTAGCTCCCCGGGTTTAAATCCATTCTATTTCTTTTCTACATTTCGATCCCGAGAACGAAACTATTGAAGTTTTACTGGCTTTGACTTTCGTTTAGTATTGATTGTCATCCCTGGCTTAATCTGTCGGAGATCGCGATGCATCCAAGGCAACCGGCAGTAGGGCAAATTTGCGGCCAATCGCAGCGATTGGCGCAAAGTTTCTGTAGTTTCAAAATGGTGCGTTCTCGATCTAAACCATTGGTAATTCGAGTTCCTACTGGTGTCGTCTATCCTGGGTTAAAATTTCGTGACATAATCTTTCTCCAGCCTGAATTTTTACTCTTAGGAGATAAGCAAATGTAACAAAAACGGCAAACTTTCAACCAGCAGAAGTCAACTTTTTCCCTCACATTTTTGTGCATCCAAGATCTCTAAATTTTAGGCATTGACAACTTCGCCATTTTAATTTTTCTGTTCCTTCGAGCAGCATATTAAAACGTGCAGGATAAGAATTTGATATCGCGGTCGTTTCGTAAAAAGAAATTATCGACACCAAAAAGCCTATTAATTATCAAGAAAGCCAGTAACTAACTTATACGCACCGGCGTGTCGCTGCAATGTAATGGTATGTTTTTACGTCAATTGAAATTAAACGGAGTTTGGAGACCAGTATTTTTCACGCCGCGGCTAAAGTTTATAAATACTCTGAAATTCCCCATACGAGCAAATGAAAACACAGAACCATTTCTGCTCAAGCATAATATAAAACATTTAAAATAATTAAAACATTAAATGAACACATAGCAGGATTCTATTAAATTCTATCTAAAAAAAAGGTACGATGAAGCAAAAATTACCCCTACTAAACAATGGGAACATACGGATTTGAACCAGAGGAAAAGAAAAAAAAATTCAAATAATTTGTGATAGCACACTATAAAAACAAATATGATTTACTGATTTAAGTAAATGAAAGGTCGTAGCACTTTTCCACAAGAATTAAAGCAAATTTCCACAACAATTTTCCACAAAAAAATTCTTGTGGAAAAGTGCTACGACCTTTCATTTACTTAAATATGTCTAACTTCCACCAATTGAAGCCTGAATCTGTTGAACTTATGATTTACTGATGTAATTTCTCGCTGAGGTAATAATTTAAAAGGGTTTTCTTAAAAATTATAATTAATTACAACGGTCATGAATTCAAACAATATCTTTGAATCATATTCCATGCTTGATAATTGAAAAGAGTTTTCTTGAAAATCATCATTGATTACAATGATCATGCATTTCAACCATATCTTTTAATCCTATTCCCTGCTTAAGAATTCACCTCATTCAAGCTAAAATGAATACTATGCTTAGATTATCCCTTTACATAACGATGGTAGACTTGTAAGAGCTGAAAGACAGATGGAGTTTATGCACTTGAATATCATTAGCATGCCAGTAAATCTATGATTGGTCGCAGTAAAAATCATCAATTTTGTAATTCTTTGCCATCTCTGAAGACCAATTAATTCAGGCGTTGAAGTCTCCATAGGAATGTTTAGGGCTGCCCAACAGCACACTATGTGTAAATTAGATATGATTTATATTCAACTACTTCAGAACTCTCATAAAATTCATATAAATAAAAATATATCCATGTTAGAACACGTATTAGCTTAATTCCCATAATGCGATCAACATCAAATGCCATTTTCATTTCTCTCAAAACCATTAAAAAAACATTTAACAAATTACATCGCCATTCTGAGTTGTCACTTGCTCTAGGAAAAATTTAGCAATAGGTGGTAATTTTTCTAATTACGCACACTCACATACACACATGCCTATTTACGCTCTGTCTCCGTCCGTCTCTTTACCTTTACAGTGAGAGATTGAGGAACATATAGATATAAAGAGTGGTGGAAATATTTCGTTTCTTTAGAGTTCGGATGTTGGGTCATGGACCTTAAAGACAAGGGAACAATTATTCTAGCGATAAAGCTGTCATGTTCTAACCTCTTGGCCAAACCTTCATAGGTTTTTCAGTCACAAAAGAGGATAAAACCCTATTGAAAAGCGTTTATTTACTTAATAGAGGTATTCTAGAAATAGCAAGTTTTACGTTTATATGGGATCGGAAATTAACAATTTTTCAATCACAGCTGCAAACCAAAATTCTTATTTCTTTGACTAAACTGGAAGCCTAGTTCTTTCTCCCCTGTCGATTAATCCTGATATCTCTTTTATTCATTGGTGCTTTCATAGTATTCTGCGTTTCCCACGAACTTTATGTATTGAATTGTTCGAATTCTTCCATTTTCGAATATTAAGAAAATTGAGCTGGCAAAGTGAAAATTTCAACTTTCGATCAAATTCAATGCATACTATCGAAGCACATCCATTTATGCTTTTCTTTTCTGTTGAACAAAGAATTAGGTAATCCCATAAGTAAAAAATATCACCCCAAAGTTTTTATACCAAATAACTTTCATATATCTAATTGCGCAGAAATGTATTGCTCTGCAACATTTCGCCCTCCCTTTCAACCAGGTTTATGAACCATTAATGATGGATAGTGTTTTTTAACTATGTGGATTAAATGTTTTTAATATCTCGAGAAAAAAGAAAACTTGGAATCAGTCAAATATGCGCCAAAGTTCGATCAAACTGAGCCATTTTTCTGTTCATTATATACTCTATATCTATATTCTTTAGCATCATTTTTTTTTAATATTTCTTGGAATATCTATGGAATATGATGCCCATATGTTTCTAAAATATTTATTAAAATGAAAATAATCAATTTGGCCAGATCTTGGCTATCTGTGGATTATTAGGGAAAAAGATGTACTGAAATTTTGCGAATTAAATAGGCCATTTGCGATAAAATAGTAAATACCTAATTTTTTGTTAAAAACACTTTATGTCAATTTAAAACAAGCCGATTTGGCTTCTCAACATGTTTCCGTAGACTCGACTATTGCGCGAAGTACTCCGTTAATTTTTTTTGCACTTAACACTCCCTATTCTCGCATGTTGAAACCTGTCTAACCCACTCACCACTTACGAGTAACCGCACACTTTATAGGAGTTTAGAGCAGCAATTAAATAATTTTTCGAACCGTTTCCAAAAAAAAAAACTCTCGGGCCCAGATGTGAAAAAAATGGCCATCTTGAAATTTCCAGCCATTAGTTCTGTTTAGCACGTTTAATTTTTCCGGCATCACTTTTTTCATCCTCCCCCGTGAGAAGTAAAACCCTTCGCTTTGCCACCATTTTTCTCACGCTTTCATTTCCACTCAGTGGCAAGAATTCCCCCGAAAAGAAGAAAAAAAAACGGTCAGGGATGGATCGGACCTGTGAGGGCGGTAAGCCGCTTGCTTTTGTGAGTCTCATAGAGGTGGGTGTGGGGGGAGGGGACAGGGCAGGTCAGCATTGACCCCTACCCCCTCCACCCCACCCTTTTATCCACCCCCTTAACTCTGAGCATCAACTACTCCCATCCCAATGGCTACCAGTTTGAGTTTTTCGAGTGGATGGTCGAAAGAAAAAAAAAAGGAAGATGTCATGGGCCTTCGAGAACTTCTCCCTTTTGTACCGTCCCGTGCGAAGTAGCGTCTACGTGAATTCGTCATCACATGATGTGTGTGACGTCTCGCTAATGTAGCGTAGCGTAATGAGGCCAATCAAACCCACCTTTTATCTTCTTCTCCATGCTCCGTGTCATCTTCGTCCCGCCTTGCTCCCTCCGCACTTGGTCCCTCTATTGTTTACACACCTACCTTCTTTTGACCTTTTCCATCATCATCTTCCCGGCTCCTTTCAATCCTGTGTCAAGCACGGAAATGCATTGAGCCCCCAAAGCAGCACACGTCAAGAGAGCGAATTTGTAAATGGGCAGCTATGACTTGTGAACTTTATAGGTCTTCATCCAAATCTTTTGTCAGCCTGTTGTTGGTTATTGGCCTATGATGAACAGTTATTTCACTAAAAAGATGAAATCCATTTGACGTAGAGAGGAAAAAATAAACCCTTTCATCCTTTTCCCGCCCAAGGCGTCGAATGCATGTGATCATTATGATCTATATGCCGAAGATATGAAACATAGATGCTCTAAATTGTCTAAGCGCAATAAAAAAAGAAAAAAAATACGTGTCGAAACTTAAGTCGTCAAAATAAAATCTAATGTAAAATTTGGCAAAGTTTTATCGTTTACCCATTTCCCATGATTCAACGTTTTCAAATTAAATGCAACTGATGCAAAAAGTGTATAATCAAAACACAATAAGCAGTAAGCAGCAGAAAACGGTTTCTATATACTATACGGAAATAATTTAGGATTTAGTGACCCTCATCCTAGCATGGCAAGTGGTGCCAGTGGAGCATTGGATCAACAAAATGGTCATAACTATTTAAATGACTCATTAATAAGTAAAAATTATCGCACGGCTGTTAGTGGTTTGGCTATGGCATTAGATGTACGATAAGCTGGTTTACAAATCTAGTTGAGGTTCTAGTAAAATCGCCAAGGAGGAAAGAGGGGATATTGAGAGTTTCTTCCACCCTTGAAAGCCGTTTGCGAACAAAATGAGCAGTTAACCTTTGTCAAGAACGAGCGGTTATCCGATCCTAAGTCCGATATCTGAGCACTGAGAAAAGCGTATTAGAGAAGAAACATTCAGGCATTTAGCTCATGATGCCTCTTAACCCAATTCCGCCCAGAAAACTTTCTGCTTTCGATTGTTAAGATATTTACGTTCATTGCTTCTATGGTCAACCCCAGTACTCCTTTGAAATATTTTCGTGATGCATCAACTTGTTTCTTAACCTGTAGCCAAATAGCTATACTGGGTTGTAACGAGGTCAGTATCTAATGTTGTTCAATTTCTATGAGTGACCTCGAATGAAAGGATGAACCTTCAGGGCAAGCATATTTTTGGATGAACGAAAGTTAAACTAATCTATATAACCCCGTACCCTGTTTACTATTATGATACTTTGCAAGTAATTAACAGACAGTAGGCGTCCATTGAATTTTCGTTTCACATCCATCCCTCTCGGTCAGTCGACTTCTTTCGAACGGCTTCAAAAATAATCTAATTAGTGGATGATTTTATTGTAAGCTTCGAAAACATATTTGCGACAATTCGACAGGAGAGAGAAGTACGAGTTTTCTTCAAGAGCAGTACTTGCTCAGAGTGGTGTAGTCACATGGCTACGGTGGGCGGAAATGGGTAAGCAACAGGCTGTTAAGGTTTGTAGTGTGGCATCGTCTGAAGTCAAGTGATGTACTCCACCTACTTATTATTTGCGCAAAAGAGTAGCCAAAAAAAAACAAAATAAACCTTAATTAGGAATGAAGTGTGAATGCAATTTTGCACCTCTACACTATGCAAAGGCCAAAAATTTTTTGTTTTAAAAAGGTATTTAAAGTAGTCAACTTGACTAGTTTCAACACTGCTTCCAACCTTTGCACACTCAACAGTGGACGACAAACCTTGACTAAATGTTCTCATTCTAAGTTGTAAATCCTAAATTAATATATTCATTTATAAAAAGCGTATGTAAGACCCGGAATGGCGAATGTAAAAACCGGAAAACTAAATATATTTGCGTAATTTAGACGAAGTCGGTGTCGTGGTTTTTGTGATGTTGGTACCAGAGATCCCGGCGGCCATCCAGCCAGTTTCAGGAAGTTTTTCGCAAGTATCTTTCTTATTTCATATTCATTTCAAGAACTTATACTTTCCCGAACATGTTCAGATTCGTCACAAATTTTTGATTCTAATGAATGATCAGAAACTTCTAGTTACAAACAGCATCTCTAGCTGGAGAAAAAGTATTTCCCCTTAAGAGTCAATGATAAATTATCCTAATTTTACCGTCAAATATCTCAAAACCGGTCCATGGTAATACCTTTTTCTTTGGATCATTGAAGTTAAGTCTTTCAAAGAATATGAGACCACAGTTTTATCAAATTCTTGTCACTTTTACCGAGGCGATCTAAATATCTTAAAATTAAGGGAGTCGCTCGTTACAACTCCAGCTCAAGTACCTTTCGTATAGTAGAGGTGACGCAGGAGGCGAGATAAGGCCTTTCGAGGACGCTATTAATGATTTTCTTTCCGTTGCTCCCTGATTCCCTCCCTGGTTCATACTCTTCCCTACCTCTCACATTTTCTCAATGTTAAAATTTCCCGACTCGTTCCTTTGTTTTGGCACAATTCAAATTTCATGATTATTCTTGAATGCAAAACATATTTCATCTCCGTAATTCTTCTCGCTCTTAAGTAATGTCTGCCCTATCATTGGTCCCACTTTCCTCCCGTAGGAATTTCCACGATATTTCCTTCATTTACAATGCCTTAAATGGCAAGTTCCGATTCTCAGATATGCTGCCTTTCTTTTCACTCCACATTCCCACCCGCTCCTTCCGTAATAGCCACCTACTACACCAACCTAAATTCCGTCTTTCTCTCTCTCTCAGAGATCACTTTTTTACAGACTCCCTACCTCCTTCAATGCCATTTCGAGTACTCACCCTTCCCTGGATCTTCCAATGCCCATAAGATTATTCAAGAGGCAACTTCGAAAGGCCATCTACTGAATCCCTTTTTTTCTGTTTTATATCCTTTTTATAGTTTATATTTGTTAAAGCTGCAGATTTTATGTTTTGCATTCAATGTAAAGGCCATTTTGGCTGTGTTTGAATAATTTAATAAATAAATAAAAATCTCCATCTACGTAATACCCCGCAAGCTGCCCAAAAGGCGTGTGGCAGGGGGTGTTATGACACCAGCCGTTTACAAATAAGAAGGAAGTGCTCTAAGGAAATTACGATTAGTATTTATTAAAATCCTTCATGGTTCGGGGGAAGAACGAATTCCCATATCTATCCGTTCGGCAAAATATCTCTCTAAATTTATCGCTTCTGTCAGACATGAAAATATAGTGAATATTCGATGAATGCTATCGTGGGTAGCCATAACCCTAGCTCTGGAGCTTTCAACGCCCGAAGTGTGTGGCTACTTACCTCTGTGGTGGTGGAAAATTTTAACTACGAATGTTCAAAATAGAAGGCTTACACGGGTGCGATCACTTTTAAAAAGGTAATCTAAGCATACTTTTCATGGTCACTTTGGTGACGGGAATTTGCAAGCCAAAATACATTATTCGAAGGGATTCTTTCAGAGCATAGTCAAGTAATTTATTGTGATACCATTGTTATAAAAAAGTCATGGCATGAAAAATATTTATAAAATGCCTAAATTTCAATAAAAATTCTATTTATAAGAAATGGGAAAAATTATATCAAAATATTCCTGGTACATCTAATCGTAGACGCGGGGGAAATTTTCGATAGAAAATTTTCCATCAAAAAACAGGCAACAGTTTTCTACGCAGTTTTTTAAAGAGTTTATCTCTAAAATTGAAGAAGTCGTTGTAAACAACGCAAACTTCCGCTAACATCGAATCCAATGGCTCCATTGAAAATCAGTTGGTACTGCTGTGTGCAGTATAGTATGCTTACTTAATGCAGTTAATAATATTAATTGTTAGCATTAAAATATGTTTATGCCAATAAAATTACTGCTGTTAAAAACGACGCAAAACTCCACTAATTTCGAATACTATGGCTCGATTAAAAATCTATGGGTACTGCTGTTTGCTGTATGCCTACTTGATGCTGATAATTGTATTAATTGTTTGCAGATAAATTTGTTTGTATCACTAAAATTAACGAATTCATAGTAAACAACGCAAACCTCCGCTAATTTCAAATGCAATGGCTCAATTGAAAATCGATTGGTATTGTTGTGTGCTGGATACTTACGTAATGCAGGTAATTAACTATTAACTAGTAATATTAACTATTAGCAGAAAAAATTGCTTTTATCACTAAAATTAAATCAGATGTTGTACACAGCGAAAACTTCCGCTAAATTCGAATCCAATGGCTCAATTGAAAATTTATTAGTACAGATGAGCGCAATATGCTTATTTAGTGCAGGTAATTATAAAAATGTGTAAGCATAATAGGACAGTAAGCATACTTCTCATCCACATCCCAGCCACCCTGGCCGACTCAACGGGAGTGGGAAAATGGTGGTGCTGTAGTGGCTGTCGGACGGAGGACAGGGAAGAAACCATACACTTACGGAAGCGACCGGAGTCTTTGGAATTCCAGGGGAGTGTCACAGGTCATCACAAGGAAACCCTCTCAACACTTCAATAACAACGAGCGGCAGGAGGCGCTATTACTTTCCTCCGTCCCTCATCCCTCTGACGCGAAATACTTCTCTCTGAAACCTCCTAATCCGCCTCACTCACTCAGTGGATACTTTCCCACTGTGGTGGTGGCTAACTTACTCTCTCCCTCCCGCGCAGTCCTCCTCGACGAACCTCCATAGGATACCCTTCCTTCCTTCCCTTGCGATGCGGTGGAGAAGCCCTCACGAATTCCTCGCCTCAAGAATCTTGGTCTCATCCATTAAGAAAGCCGTCGGCCACTCTCCTCTGTCTTCTTGACCTTTCCCCCCCTCCTCCTCCTCCCCTTGCTCCACCCTCTCCTCACCCTCCCTTGTCGGTTCTCGTATTTGATTGCTCCGGGATGATGGAGGGGTTGAAATGTGGGGAGGGGGGTGAGGATGGGCCCATGGGGCTATACGAGTAATTGAATATCGCAATGCGCGCTGCCTGCCTGCCGAGTGGGTTGATAGTATAAGTGGAGATTTAGTATGATTGATCGGATCAAATCGCTCGTCACGATCTGTTTTTGCATTCCAAGTCCCATTTTTCGGATATGTCAGTGGTGGTTAAACTTCCAACAGACGCAACGAGCACGCTATGCACAAATTAGGAAAATATAATAAAGTGCCAATATTAATGAGGTTTAAAACATTATTCTCGGCAGGATATATTGAAAATTCTACGCTCTGTTGGCTGAGTAAACGGAAGGAATTATTAGAAATATTTTGTAGGCAACAGCACTGATGCTTGAGCTAACTGCTTCGATATTCGAATATCCTTCTGGTGAGTTTGGGGAAAAGTGAACTGTCTCATGGGCAAGGCTGAAGAATGATAATTCCGCGACGCTCATAGATTTTTTATTTGACTATTTTGGAAAAAAGTGAGAGATGCGATTTAGGGATTTAAGATTTAATTGGGGCATACATTTACTAATTTAGGGGGCGATGTGGTACTGCGATGTTATGGATTCAGAGTTCAGTTCGTGGGGAAAGTAGATAAAGAGAAGGTTCTTGGTTTTATGGAAAATACTTGAAACTCACTAATTTTGCAAAGAAAATAATGGAGCCAGGCAGAAAAAATATCTCACATATTAATGGCCGCCACCTTTGAAAGCACTGTTTCTGAAAGTTTGTTCCCGAGATGGGTATGGAATTCACTGGACAGCTTGTGCAGGACTGCAGAAGGGTGATTGAAAATAGGTAAGAGAGTATGAGAGATCGGAAAAAATAACTTTTGCCTACCAATCTTAGGATTGTAATCTTTAAAATACCAATAGGTAACCAGCACCAGTAAAGCTATGAGAAAATTGACTTCACTGGATCTGACAGTAGGGGAAAGGGGGTACGGACAGTAAGGGTTAGAAATTCGATTTGGGGAAAAATTAATTGCCGAAAGACCTATTTGTCCTGCTCTGATAGCACAGATCTATTTATTAAATTATTTATTTTCATCACCCCGAAAACAGCTCACTGAAGGCCTTTTACATTGGGAGAAATATCGTTCAACAATGACTATCACACACAACCATGCCCTGGATAGGGGCAAGCTACCCAGGTGGGACTCGAACCCGCGACCTTCGGCTTGGCAGGCGAGGACTTTACCCCGCCGCCACCGAGGCCGGCTTTTAGCGGTAAAAATAAATGTTCTCAGAAAAATTCTCTCCCATATGAAGTACATATATACTTTTTTCGGAAGAATGTAGCGTTTGAAATATTACATCGAGTTTTGACGGGTCTTGAACTGTTATGAAACAAGATAAATGGCTGCAATTTCCTGTAAAAAGTCCATCGGTTCTACAATATCCAAGATTTCTCTAATAAAAACTAACGCTTCTCACCAATGTTCCGCAGAAGTTTCATTTTATTAGCCATAAACTATGGGTAACAGAAAATCACTTTTAAGATTAGAACCTAAACACAAGCCATATCGACCGTCCTGAATTATTCGATCCAGCGGTGACATACCACAAGAGTTATTACCAAAGAAAGCAGCCTAATTTATTCCTAGGTCTTTTCTCCTGGCGTTGATTCATGACCATGAATCGAGAGAAAAATGCGAGCTGCAAGACTCTGATTATAATTTTAGAACAACTTGAAGTGTAAATATGACCTCTGCGGAATTTTAATCTTTTATTTCGTTCCAGCGCCTGAAATACACCGTCTTCCACTCCTAATAGACATCAATTCATGACAGTGTTCCCCAGGAATCTGAACCATAAACTCAAATATCTCACCGGGAAGGTCACTAAAAAAACCAACTCCGAAAAAAAGTCTCCTTTCCGGCTGCAGTTGATAAGCAACGGGGCAGCCATTTGGAAGATGGCTATAAAAACGGCGTCGGAACAAGGAATAAAACGGATCCGGTGGACGGAGAAAAATAAGAAGATAAGAAAAGCGAAGGGAAAGAAGAGCGTATATTTTTCGCGTGGAAGGGAAGCATTCCACGGCTGTGAATGATAATACAGGTTTTGGTGGGAAAGGGAACAGGAGGAGCGGCTGCAGGACAGGAGGGAATCGGCGACTCAAGAAATCGGACGCTTATTTAATCGGACGTGTTTCATGATATTTTTTCCTCTTCCCGCAAGGGGTTCTCTTCTTTTCAAAAGGGGAGGGATGGAGGTGGGGTGGATACAAATTGCGAGGCGACTGAGAGGCTGGGAGCGGTGTTTGGATGCGGAGATGGGCGCGGCCGTCTTGAAAGAGCGGGGGAAGAAAGGCAAAGGGACCTAATGCTTCCGAGAGAACACACATCCTTGCAGACGCGTTCCCCACGAGAGAGGGATTCCCCGTTTCCGTGACTACCGTGCTCACGGTCATCGGTAACACGAATATCACGAAAGAGGATGCTCAAGATATCCTCTAAATCTGTTGTCATTCGACATGCACGTAAATTGGTTGGCAAAAAGTCGCCCCTCGCGTAGCTGACGTACAAAGTGATCCGAAATTCACGGGGAAATAAGGTATAAATAATAACGATAACCTCAAACCTCACGTGAGGAACACATATAAAGAATATTTGCGGCATAGCCCTGAAGTAATTAGGATACGTCAAGCGTATTGCGGTGCGGGGTCTACAACTTAACCTGACCAAATACAAGGCAGTACATTTCCTGCAATAGGACTACTAACTGTAGCTTCAGACCTATACCGTGGGTAATGCAGTTAAGGGAGTCAAGAGTGGGGACTAGAACACAATCTGGATACGCGGCTTTCGGTGTGATTATAAGCAAAAAGTATTTCTTCATGAAACTAGCTATGACGTAATTAAATTGACATCAGGAATCTTTTGTTCATCACTTATATGAATGAACTCTGCTCCCGAATTAGAAATAAAATTATCATCGGATATAAGCAACGTTCATACGTGGACCTAAGTGCGGGGTCTACGACTCAACCTGAGTAAATACAAGGCGGTACATTTCCTGCGTAGGGTGTCCAACTATCCCTTTTTGTATTTTTAGGATGGTGTTAACATAATGGCAAGAGATGTAATGAATCTAGGAGTTATAATAGCTTCGAACCTATCATAACTCCTAGATTCGAACCTATCCTTGAACTTAATCTGAGCAAATGCATGTCGGTACATTTTTTGCAGAGATCGTCCAACTATAACCATGTTTATGCTGTGGATGGTATTAACATAAAGGTAACAGACGAAGTGAAGTACCTGGGAGTCACGATAACCTCGAACCTCTCGTGGGGAACTCACATACGGAATATTTGCGGCATAACCCTAAAGACATTGGGATTCGTCAAGCGTATTGTGGGTAGGTTTTCGGATGATAAAGTAAAAGAAAGGTGCTATTTTGCACTCGCCCGACCGCACCTCGAATATGCGGCTAGCGTATGGGATCCGGTGCAGAAAGACTTAATCCGCGAACTGAATAAAATACAAAGGAAGGCTGCGCGTTTAGTCAAAAACTGCGACGGGCGTACTTACAGCGTTACCCAGATTGTTAAGCGAATTAGGCTGGGAGCCGCTGGAAACTAGGAGGCTGCGCGGTAGGCTTAGATTTTTTGAAAAATTGAGAGTGGATATCTTTAAGAGCGACACAGAGAGCATAATACTAGCGCCACACTATATTTCCAGGTCCGATAAAAGCGATATATTGAGAGAGATGTTTTGCCGAGCGGATAGATATGGGAACTCGTTTTTCCCCCGAGCCATGAAGGACTTTAATAAGCGCTAGTCCCAACTTCGTTAGAGCACTTCATTTTTTTTATCTGCAAACGGCTGGTGTTCTAACACCCCCAGCCACACGCCTTTTAGGCGGCTTGTGGGGTATTATGTATATGTAGATAATTAGGGGTGTCAACTGAAATTTACATTCATGATGATGGTCTTTATTAAATTCATAACTCTTCAATGCTATTCCTCGCAATTACAAACGTTATACTGCAAAATATGGGAAGAAATTGGATGGCATTGCAACGAAACGATATTGTTCATCCTAACCACGAATATTACAAAAGAGGATCCTCAAATCGTCCCCTAAATGTGTTCTCACCCACCGCGCATTTAAATGGGTTTACAAAAGTCGCTGATGGACAAAATGATCCGAATTGCACGGAGAAGCAAGGAATAATTAGGGGTTTAAAGCAGAATTTATACATACATAATGATGTGATCTATCAAATTCATAACTTTTCAATGCTATTCTTCGCAGTGATAAACATTAGGTATACTGCAAAATATAGGAAAAAAGTGGATCGTGTTGCACATATCACCGCGCCCGAATGTGAATCACCATTTTTGAAAACCGATGAAAATGCGGCCGAAATGGTGAGAGAAATCAACCTCCTGTGGAATGGATTGGGCCTCCTCTATGCAGTCACCTTGGTCGGAGCGCTGCTTCTACATACTCCGGATTATAACCGGTCAAACTATCGCTTGCCAGGTTGTCGTGATCCAAAGTGACAATGGCCGGCTGCTTATCGACTTTTTATGGGTGCCAATGCGTAGTCAGCCAGTGTGCAAGCTCCCATGTCCTCTAATTTTACACTATTGAAATGTGGACGGCCGATATTTTACGGTGGTCCCAAATCGTTTTATGTTCAAGGAGCCTAAGAGGATGTCGTTGTTTAGAGAGTTGATTCAGGCTTAGTCTAGTATAATCCCTGCATATTGTAAATTAAAACTTTCTAGTAGTTAAAAAAATCGCTGGTTAAAATTGCTAATTAATTTTTAGTTACAAATGAAATCGTTGTATGTTTGTCCGGACATTGTAATATGTTGTACGGACCACTGGTACTTCACAATGATGCTGGTGCTGTGGCGCCGGAAGTGAAAAGATTATTATTGGGGTATTTTACCGGTTGAATTAGTTTTCTTTCTCGTTTCTTTTCTTATCCGCAAATTTATAGTAATCGTATGCAAAAATTAGTTCTTGACGGAATTAGCTCCAACGTAGTTAAAGACACATCAGGGATCCCACAAGGAAGCTTAATGTTGATGTAGTCGTAGTACTCACTCCATCCAAACGCTCCGTCTTCTGCGTATCTCATGCTTGTTTCCACTCCTCACTAATATCTACTAATAGTATCTCCGCGTTCCCTTTTATCTCTTTGCATTTCACTTACAGGGTGGTATCCAAAAGTAGTAGGACTGATTTTTTTTAAATGTATTTATTGAACATTTTGATACATCGACTCAATACTCCTCAAAATAGGCCCCTTGGGCATCCACACACTTCTGGTAGCGAGTCTTCCATGCCGTGAAGGCCTTCCGGAAGTCGTCCTCCGGGATGCTGTTCAGCGCCCTCGTCGTCGCCGCTTGGACCGCTTCCACCGTGTCGAAACGATGCCCCTTGAGCTGCCTCTTGGTCTTGGGGAACAGGAAGAAGTTCGGTGGTGCCACATCAGGGCTGTAGAGGGGGGTGAGCAACGTGGAAACGCCGAATTTGGCCAGGAGATCCCTCCCAATCCACGCGCCGTGGCACGGTGCATTGTCATGGTGGAAATTCCAATGCCCCGCCAGGTCTGGTCGCACGCGTGTGATCCGATTTCGCAGCACTTCCACGTAAAATCTTGCATTTACAGAATGTCCATGAGGTACAAACTCCTAATGGACAATTCCATGACGGTCGAAAAATGCAATCAACATCGATTTCACTTTCGATTTCGAGGTTGACGGACGCCCGGCGCGTTGGTCCCGCCTCCCCGCCATCCCGAAACAACTTGTGCCACTCGAGGAACGGCTAATGATATCCTCCTTGTAGGCCTGCGTAAGCATTGTTGCTGATTTTCCAAGTTTGTAGCAAAACTTGATGGCGTACCGCTGCTCTAAATTTTGCTCCATCGCATCGCAACTAACGACGAGGCGTCAAGACAGGAGGTCACGAAAACAGTAGTCCACACTCAACTAATGCACGCAGGCGACTGCCGCACGTCGACACTTGTTCCCAAGGCTCCCCCCCACAACATCCAGTCTTGCAGACCCCCCTCAATCTTTCCATCCGCGCGGAAAAAAACAGTCCTACTACTTCTGGATACCACCCTGTACTCCAATATCATCCATAGGATCCATCTGCAATGTCTCCAGTATGCACTTCTCTTTCCTCAGCGCCCACGTTTCCGCACTGCTGAGAACATCACTCCCGATCCGACTCATTACAAGTTTCTTCTTCTTTATATGCTTTCGCTACCGTCCTCTACCTAACTCTTTCCTTTTCACACTCGCTTCCTTTTTCAAATCCAATTTTCTTCCTGATATCCTCACTACTGTGTCCATTCTCCACAAATGCGCTGCCCAAATAACCGAACTGCTGCATCCACCCTATTTTTTTCAATACGTACGTTCATGTCAATGCTCCAATTCTTTGCACACTGTATTGTTTTATAAAACGGCATAAATTGAAGATAAGACAAAACTTCATGTAATATTTTTTTCTATTCTTTTATTGCTTAAATTTTTGCATTGACCTTTTAATTTTTCTTACTTCGATTTATTTGCATGCATATTTACTGTGAAGAAGGCAGTAAATTCGCCGAAACGTCAGGTCGTCCAGGAAATAAATGTAAGTATTCAATTTTGTTTATTAAAAATTACATATGCAGATACATATTCAATAGTTGAATGATTTACTAAATTTCAATTCAAAAGAAATCAGTCTCACAGTCAATCAGTGGAAATAAATATACCTCAATAAGAAAGTTATCGAGCGCGACGGACGCAAACGAGCAGAATACTCCATTTAAGTCATTATTTATTCGCCCAAAACCTCTTTTCAAATTCTTCGTGGATCAACCTGTAATGATTTGCCTGTCCATCACCTTTTCCCTTTCTATGTCGACACCTTTCCTCAAAGCGAGCAGTGGGTAGAATTGGAGATCTATATCGTCCCACGACTAATGCGGCGACGATAGATCGAATCAACGGCGTCAGTCAATCTTTTGCGGCGGACCAAGTCGTTAGCATTCCTCCGGCCTAATTCCTTGATTCGCTGAACAAACCAAAGAGAATGTTTTGGCATTTTTACGACACCAGTCACGCGTCTCCCCTTCAAGGTTCGATGTTCAAAGTCAACTCGGTGAGAGGGATGACTTTTACAAACCTAAAATTAATGGATCAATTAAGACTATATAGGAGTGATTAATTTTTTCACTCCATTAGTTCAAGAGAGAGATTGAGCGAGCAGAGTCGATATCTCGTCACTGCTAATTGGTATGGGACGGCGATATTTCCGTCCACGGTTTGAAAGGAGGAGAAAGGGAGGGAGGCATCAATTTTATGCCTATTTGACCAAGGGAGATGAGAATTTTTGTCACCGTCGAGAAAAAAATAACTCTCTTTCAAGTTGTGACGCGAAAGAGTTAAAAGGTATTTGGGAGTAGTTTCTCGAAGAATTAAAAAAAAAATAAAATGGAATCTCAAGGGAGCAAATAAAATGAGAGTAATGGTCTGTCCACAGATTTTTACTTCGGTCTGATTCCTGAGATGGGGGAGAGGTAGGGTGAAAGGGAAAGCATAGAAGGACAGAATGTTTGTCTCGAGTCTTGCCGTGCTCGAAAAAAAATGACGATCATCGAAAGAACACGGACACTCAAATGGCAACCTTTAAAGAGACGGACTTCTCATCCATCCCAGCGCCCATGGCCAACACTCCCATCAATTCCGGTGTCCACAAGGCATCGTGCTGAAAGCGGCGATGTCGTCACCGTCTGAAATAATGCCCTTAGGATGCTAAAGTAAAAAATAAACCCAATGAATCGTTTTCGAAGCAAGTTCGGCTGACCTGAATCAATTTGAGAGTAAAGGTGTCAATTATATTAGATGAAGTAGAGAAATTAGAGTAATAGTAAAAACCCATTCTGAAGTTCGCTCTGATAAAATGGCTTGGTGTAGTTATTGACTATCACGCTTGACCGGCAATCGGGAGACCTGGGTTCGAATCCCGGCTAAACCAAATATTTTTTTATGGCAAACTTCACCCTTGGTGTATATGTAGTAACTCAGTGTTAATGATATACTTTATTACACAAATAAGCCTACATGATTGTCTGGTGGATGAATGAGATTAATTGCGCGATATCTTCTAGGGAGTGAACAAGAATTTTCAATAATTTATGGCAGTCAAACTTTCAAATAAATACTAGAACAAACAACTTAAGGGCTGGGAATACTGGTGACCAACCAAACTTTACGGTGACACGAATCATAGGACATACTTAAACACCCTCGGGGCCCAGAAATTATCTATTCATTATGATTAGTTGGAGCCATAGAGGTAGTGAAGGATGCTCGGGTGCTCAGGTGCTCATTCGGGAAATCTGCTCCATGGCTGCCGACGTTTCGGGGCACGAGTCGTATCCATCATGAGGAGCTATCATCGATGTTACTACATCATCTTTAACCCTCCGTTGGACTGTTTCCTAACTTTGAAAACACGCTGTAGGTGAAAAAAAGGAATTTGGTTTGGCGTCTTGACGCCAAGTCAAATCCTTTTTTTTTCACTTGCCTTGACCTTCCTTGCATCTTATTATTTTATGCTTCTGAATTAGTCACCAATGTGATTACATTTTTCGTCACATTTCTGGAATTAATACGAATATTTTGTTGCTTTTAGCGTATGGTAGACGCCACGCGAGTTCAATACGTTGTAAAGTACTGCAGAAACAATTGACGCGCACGCGCACGGGTGCAAAGTTAAATATACCAAAGGATGAAGTTCACCATGAAAAAATATTTGACTTAGCCGGGATTCGAACCCTGATTATCAACCAAATCGGAAGATCGGGGTTCGAATCCCGGCTAAGTCAAATAATTTTTCATGGCGAACTTCATCCTTTGGTGTATTTAATACGTTGTATGCTTATTCCTTCGCGATATTAATCGCAAAGTTTTTAAATGCGTTTAATAATTTAAACAAACATTATAAACAGCTATTTAAAATATTAAATTTGGGGAACGCGACTTTTTGCTACACATTTATGATTGTAATCAGTATATCACACGAATGAAACTATTATTGCGGTAAAAAAACGTGTATAAGGTATTTTATTAATATGAACATCTCCATCATTGTTATGCATATATTTGATGTCCATGCATTAAAATAAATATTATATGAATGTTTTTTTTTCAGTTAAAACTGTTATATCTACTGGCATGTACTTTATTTTACCATTCCAAAATGGCGTATGTGTGTGACGCCGCGCGACAAATTGCGTTCCAAAATGTGACGCGACTGACGGAGGGTTAAGGCGGTGAAGATAATGAAGATACTTTTTTTTTATTTTTTTTAAATTGTATTCTCCAACCACCGGATACAGATTTTATTGGCCATTTTACACCGGGATGCCCAACAAATGTAACAAGTAAACGTACACAAACAACCATGCCCTGAACCGGGGAAACCTACCCAGGCGGGACTCGAACCCGCGACCTCTTGTTACCCCGCCGCCACCGAGGTCATAAAAGCTTAGGTCGGAATTTTACGTCGAGAATCCTCGGCAGCCATGGAGGAGTTTACCCAGTGGAGCATCAGAGCAGCCTTCACTACCAGCATACCCTGGGAAAGCATAATGTCTTACTGGAACCAAAGAGATTTATAAAAAATCCAATCGTGATGAAGTGAAAATTTTCCGTATTGGAATAAACACTTGCATTTTTCCAGGATTATAAAATTTATTCCGACCCAGGATACTATGTCACTATATCATCTTCAAGGTGCAAAATAATGTAATTTAATACTTTAAACATTAGGGACATGGCATTTTGTAACTTGAATATGATGAAGTAACATTGAAACCTAGGTCGTTAAACAAGTTTTATAACCGTGGAAAATTGCAAGTATTTATTTCAACATAGAGATTCAGCGTCGACACATGGTACCAATTGCCCAAATGTCTCCTCCTCGTACTCAACCAATCACACCCATGGTGTTCATCATTTGATCTCATATTTTACCATTTCAATCTTGGCCCCTTGCGTAAAACCCTATGACCGATCTTGAACACATTTCCTTTGAGACCCGAGCTGGATGGCCATTATAATACCTCCTGAAGCGCGCTAAAATCTCCTCGTTGTTTTTAAGAGAATAACTCTTGAGAGTCGGAGAGTTAAATTTTGACAATTATCCGCTCTAAACACCCGAAAATTTTTAAGATTGTGACTTAAGTTTTCCACCTGCGAATCGTCGCGAAAAAAAATATGGCCGTTCCGAAGGGAGTGATTCTCGTAAAAAGCGAGGAAATTTTTGCTCTGAGTTTTTTTTAGCACGCTTCAAGAGGACTCAGTGGCGGATACAAATGGGGGGCGCGGGAGGCGCGCGCCCCCCCTTTGCAGGGCCGCCCGCATTACCTAACATTGCAGAACCACAATTTTAACTTTTTTATATCATAAGATGGCATTGTCTTATACATGTGTATATTCAGTTTAAATAAAACTTTCTTAAAATTTGCATGCAGGTTATTTTTCATTACGATAAAAGTAAAGGTAGCTCAAGACATATTATGCGTCCCCCCTTGAGTTTTTTTCTGTATCCGCTACTCGGAGGTGTTATAATGGTCATCCAGCTCAGGGCTCAAAGGAAATGTGATCAAGATCGTTCATCGGGTTTTGCGCAAGGGATCAAGATAGAAATGGTAAAATATGGGATTAAATGATGAATACGATGGGTGTGATTGGATGACTACGACGATAGCGTTCGTTTCCGAACTGTGTATTTCGATTTAAACTTTTATTGTCATAAAATTGATCATTCCTATAGAAAGGGAAATATTAAGCTTTCAACGAAATATATTTAAAAGAAATATACTTTGCTCTTTCCATTTTCTGTAACGATATGAAATCAATGTTGGCCTCGAATTCTTCCTTCTGAGCAGCCATCACACACGCTCTTGAACGTATTTCCCATGAATATACGAATCATAAATACTGGGTTTTCGTCGACAGATGCAAGGAAAAATTCTCAATCTACCATCACCATCTAGCAGATGTCTCCAGCACTCTCCCGTCTTCTGAGCGAATTTACGGCATTTGGTAAAACGGTCTTATATAGACGGCAGAGGGTAACAAAGAACTCATCAGTGAGAATGATATTGTACTTTGGCATTCCTGAAGTTAATAACCCCTGCCGAAGGAAACATAACTACTCTATGCGTGCTATTTTAGTACCTACTATGGTCTAGTGGGTGGCGTAGCGATCACCATGGCATACCTTGCCATGAGTGCGGGTTATTTTCAGTGGACGTTTTGGCATCACCGCTACGACGGGGTCGAAAATTCTGCGTTCTAACGAAGTTATTGGTGGGTGATTTAAATTTGTGGAAGTTATGCATACTAAAATAAATAAAAGGCACTTAGCGCACTACTTTCCTTAAGGCACTACTTTCCGCGCTTATTTTAGTACTCGGCAAACGATTTCGACGTGTTCTACGTCAACCGCGTCTGCCATCTCTCCAACAAGCCAGAGTTCAATGTATGTACTACAAGGTGGGGGAGGGGAAGTACGTAATGTAGATAAGGAGGGAGGGTGAAGGTTGGTGGATTGAGGGTTGAGGGTCATGTACCTACGTATTGGGATCCGGGTATGGAATTGGGAGATATTGATGGAGGGGGGGGGGGGGGGAGAGTTGACAAGTGGGTTGGCACAATGTCATTAATCAATTTCTTACCATATACTTTAGAATATGACACAATTTCAAAAAGGGTAGTTTCCTTCATCAAAGAAAACGAAATGCATTGATTGCGATTCCTTACCCACCATTAGTGTATTCATAGTATTATAGTTATTTGGTTTTAGAAATCCCAGTTTAGACGAATGGCAATGGCCAATTTTAACCGCATTTGAAAAAGGCCAGATTGGCGCCCATGCGAAGCCACTCCACGTGACGTCACAGGGACCTAGTTTCTATACGAGTAGATAGGAGTTTTACATCGTCTGAGATTACCAATGCATGCATGAGGCACAGAGCTCAGGGAAACATCTCGAACGAATTACGAATTTACGAAGATATATAAGCTATAATTAGGGTTCTCTACCGAAATATAAGATTTTTGATGATGTGATGTGTCAAAATCATAGCTTTCAGATGTTATTCTTCGCGATTGTAAATATTGAGAATACATGGATAGGTTTACCCTCACTCACACCCCATCGCCACAAATACTACAAATTACTAATTATTTGTAAATGCGGATGATAAATTGATCGCTCTGCACTACTCATCGCTCTGCGGACATTATTGAAAACCGATTAACCCTTTCTAACCCAGAGCTACTTCTGGGAGGAATTAAATTTCAAGACTTCGCATTTTTTAAAGTGAAAATTTTGCACTCAATCATAATTATTGTGGAAGCTACATATTCCGCCATTAAATTTTGCAGCACAAAAGATCACGTAGCCCAAATCTTTCGTGGATAGAGCTGAAAATTCGTACATTTTATGCTAACTATAAGCAACATTGGGTTATAATGGGTTTATACTTATTATACGCGCCCAAAGTTGCGATAACAATCAAACTTCCAATGGGAAGACTGGTTCCTCTTCTATATTCGCGACATTCTCCAGGGTTCCTCAGTTTCGTTGTGTGCGAACGTCAAGTCTCGAGATTTCGCCACGAAACACCCACAAGTTCATCACCCAACTCGCCACTCTCTTCAAAATCCCTCCGCTTACAGAACACACAATGGCGGAGTGGATGGATACTCATTCTGCGCTGGAAGTCACTCAAACTGACCCCTCTCTTCCCCTCCCCCCTACGCACCACTCCCTGTCAAATCTGAAGGGCACCGCCACTCTCCACAACTCCGCCCTCACTGCCTCCGGTCCCGCGGCTTCGAAAGGCACCCGTCGACCGCGTCCAACTCCTCATTGTTTGCACGGCATTCGAGGGACCGTCGCGAGGGGGAAGGCGTGCAACTTCTCGAGGAAAATGGAAGAAAGAGAAAAATAAAACGAAAAGAAAAAAGGGTTTCAATTCGAGTCGGAATATGCCACCGCACGGACGTGGACGTGACGGAGTCGGGGCGAAAGCTCGTCTCCGAGGAACTTTGGAGGAGAGACGATGACACGTGCTTCAACCAGCCAGCCACTCTCTGAAATTCGTCGCACCACAACCCGCTCAAGTCCGTCTGATGGATCGGTGGCAGTCTAATTTATTCCTTCTCCTTTTTAAAACGACACCAGTTGGTGCTAAAGGGCGTGTCCTTATTTCTGCCGACGCCCTTTCATTCAGCTTGGATTTTCTTTCAGAAAAAACAAGCAAAACAGACATTCTTCTGCCGGAGTATATTTTTTACATTTCAGGGTGTATGTTTAAACATTAATCGAAAGAGAAATTATTATTCAAAAGAACGTCTAGCAGAAAGCGCAATATGAGTGAAAATATTATTACATTACATTCTTTTTCGTTGATCAATTGTTATCATGACAATCACCATCTTCTATGTAAAGTTGTCAACGAAATATGCTTTGATTAACTTTATAGAATAAAATGGCATTTTTCTACTAAAATAATAATTCCCGTTCAAATACGAGGCGTAAAATAAAGCCGATCAAAAGAACCATCTAGTTTATATATTTGGTCATCCTGCAACAATATTCCTCTAAAAACCCTCTACCTTGAGTAAAATAGTTATAAAATCAAAATAATCTAACCGAATTCTAAACACGACAATTATCATATGCACCACGAGGTTCGGTCAGTTACAAAGAAGAGGATTGTAAAAAAAATCTTTTCCTTAAAAATTACGTGAATGTGTCAACTTTCATGGCAATCATCAGCAGAATAGATTTTTATCACTATCCTGTTGAGTATTTTTAACGGCAGTTCAGTAATGAACTTAAATCAATAGTTCGTCAAACACAGGATGTATTCATATGATGATTGCATGGGTATTTCAATCAGTTTACTTAGGAGAAAATTCTCGCATGCCTATGTCCATCTACATCCTAGGCAAAGACCACCAGAGTCGGATCGGAGATGCAATTCATCGCATTTAATTGATATTAATTCGTGCCGAAAAATCTTACATGACGGCATATTTGAAGGCTTTTAAACGGGATCAGCCATGTGAAAGGATTTAATCGCATCATTTCTCTACTTTATCGGACTCAGTCGCCATAGAATCCATTCAAGACCTCATTCCCTGATCAAGAATACCGCGTGAGCTATCTAGACGCAAATATTTGTAACATGCGAGTTTACAGCTGATAGATCAGGTCAATGCTGAATCATTTAAACCGGCAAGTGTCGTCGAGGCTCTCGTGTTTGGCCTGGAGGGAAGCGGCCCATCAATCTGTCTGCCGGCCATCTTGTTGGGAGCGCTGGAGCTGGTGTTGAAGCAAGAAGTATCTCGCGAGGAGCATTGTCACCGATTTCACAGAAATCATCAATTTCATTCCACGCTCGGGCATCGATTACTTTCCCTTGGTCCAACTTGGAGCGGTCGCACGCACACAAAATCGTTTCGACGAGAAATGGAGAGATAGAGAGATGGAAATCCGTTCCCCACTAAACTGATAAATTAACGGAATTGGCATATCAAACGAAGACTAATCGATTTAATGGGCATCATTAGTATTAGGAGTGTCTCGCCGGCGGAGAGCTGCCCGTCAAACCAAAGACCATTCATCACCCTCAAAACGTACCTTCCCACGCCACAAGCCGAACCACCACCCCCTTTCACTTTTTTAAATATTTTTTTTTCTCCCGACGTGCTTTCATACCGCCCCCACCTCCGACGAAATCCACTGGGCCTATCACACGGCCCATCATCCCGATCGGAATCTGTGCACATCTACTTTTAATGATTTTGATCGATCAATTTTCTTCCGCCGAAGCAAGCCTCAAGACTCAACTCTACCGCGTTTTTTTACTGCCTTTTTTCTTTGTGCGTGAACATATTCTTTTTGTTCTTGGCGTTTTGTTCCAATCAACCCAAGTAAATTCCTCATCCCATAGAGCACGGTAATATCTTTTCACCGGTCGCAAACTACTTCCTCTAATTTGTGTGACTCATTATTTATGATTTTATGACCAGTAGCCTTGAGAATGGGTAGCGAGAGGGAATCCGAAACGTCAGCTGCCTTTCTTACCCGTGCACAAACCCGAGAGAAGTTTATTAATACTTCCTCTATAACCCTCCATGCCATTTACGATGTTTTTATTTATTTATTTGTTTATATAATTACATATTTTGGTCATATTAGTTCACTCATGGTAGGTCTTCGCAGATTTTTCGTATTCTCCATGATTAGGAGTTTTCGAGCGGTGGGTTTTTTCAGTTAACGGATGCGTCTAATACTCACGTTTTCCTACTCAAATTGGCAAATCTTTTTACTCTCAAATTTACAGTTTAATGAAACATTTTATAATAATTTAAACTAGCCCTAAGTTCCAAAAGGGTAGTTATTTATCCTCATATCAAATCCATTGAAACTACTGTAACTTTATTTTTTTTAACACTTGGCTGCGATTGTATATTTATTTTTCGAAGATTGACGATTGGTTTGATAGAAGAGTAGCCTACATAATCACACCCTAGCCCTATTAAACACTCTGCATTACTATCACATTACATTATTAATTCTGTTTCAAGAAAAGATCGATAGCGTATTATTTTCATTACCAAGTCCTACAATAAAACCGCAAAATATGACCCGTCTGCTCTACTTTTTAAAGTGAATTTCCTGCCTATCAAAGGATGAATTAAGTGCGTGAATTTCCTGCCTTTAAAAGGATGAATTAACTGAACTAGCTAAAGGATGAATTAACTAAAATAAAGTTTTTATGTGATGAAATGAAAGGGCACATATATTTTTCAAATATTTTGAAGAGTTTTAATATTTTGATAGAGACGAAGAAGTAAACTATTACCGGGTTAATTAGGCGGCTAACTCAGGAGGGCATATTGCCCCCGCTTGACTAGAAATCAGCCTTCTTTGGAATGGAATTGGGCCTCCTCCATGCAGTCCCCTTGCCTGGACAGCTGATGCCAAACATCAGGACACCAAGGTGGTTCCTCTGAGGGTTACAACGCACGGGTCCGGGAACCAAGTCTGAGACTCGCCCGCGCTCCCGGGGAGGGGTTTGGATGGGAAGGAACAAGGAAAGAGGCGCTGCCGCGGTAGGAGTCCGACGACGCCTCTGGGAAGGTTTGGAAGGAAGGGACGGGGTAAACACCGCTATAGAAGCGGAAGGGGCTCACTATATAGCGAAACCTGGCATCAGCCATTAATGTGCCAACAATTTTGGTGGTTTCCCTATTAAAGAGAAAAATCCATTGATCAAATCGAGCTGATAACAGTAGGGACCAAAATTACTGATGATGTTTACGCCGAAAACGCACCATTTTTAAAACTTCAGAAATGCTGAGCCATGCGCTCCGATTGGCCGCTTTTTGTCCTGCTGCCGGGAGCCTTGGATGCATCGCGATCTCCAGCAGGCAAAAAGCATTCGAAGTCATGAATTGTTCAGAGCATTTGGCAACAGGGCGAACTCGCCGCCGATTGGATCAAAATATCTGTAATTTAAATATGGTGGGTTTTCGGCCTAAACATAATCAGTAATTTGGGTTACTTCTTACATTCTGGGTAAAAATTTCGTTACACAATTTTTACCCACCTTGTGTATCACATAAGGGCAAATATTGACAAAGGTGTACCCTATATAACTCGAAGATTTCAAGATGATACCGTTAATTTTAAACGAGATAAAGGAAAAAATGCGACAGGTATAGAAAGAGAGAACGATGCACCCTCACAATTTACTTCTATGTTCTGCTCAGGATAACCTCTCACAACGGCAGTTTATGACGCCTATAACTTAACTACCATTTTCGATGGTTACTCAAACTGGGCACCTTCGGTGCTGGTGGGATAAAGAAAAAAAAACTTCACGAGGAAGAGAATCACAACCAAACCCTACGCATTCTCCTCGATAATGGAGTTGGAAAACATCGGAATTCCGTAGGCAAAGCTTTAAAGAAGGCAGCTGTCCCTTTTCCGAGGCAATAAAGAGGTGGCAAATTCTTATAGCGGTGCCTAATTCGCGATCCGTGACATCATCAGAAAGAACGGACGACCCGTGCGCCATCACATCATCGGTCACCGATCTATTTTTGCCGACTCTTTTCTTCTCGCAAAAAAAATATAGCAACTTGGCATTCGATTACATCAACCAAATGCCTGGCGCCCTTAAAAAAAGAGCAAGACTGATAGTCAAAAAAGGATTAATGGCAAAAGTAGCCTGGTGTACATCGCATGTGCTTTTTCATAGTAAATTCATTAAAGATTAAATTCATTAAAAGGATTAAATTCATTAAAGAAAGGCCCATTTAGGCTCCTCAGTGGCCTTAAACCGGGACAACATTGAAAGCCAAACTTCAGTATTATTATGATCAAGTAAAAAAAATTGACGATCAAAAGGTTTAAATCGAAGTAGCCTGGTTTGCATCGCATCTGCCTTTTCAAAGTAAATTCATTAATGAGGACCCAATTTGGCTCCGCAGTAGCATAAAACCTAAACAGAATTGAAAGCCAAACTTCGCTTTACCACTTAAACCGATGATTTTTTAAAGGTAACATTAATATTCTAGGATTAAAATATCAAAAGAACTTTCAATTATTCTATATGGTTCACGATAGCATTGTGAATTTTTTATTTGGAAAAAAGTAAAAAAAAACTCCCAAACTAATTGGAGATAAATTCCGTGATTTTTAAGAAGTTTTTACTGCAAATTGGAGTCATGGCTGTATTTGGAAAATTATTTAAATAAGTAGATAAAAATAAAATGAACCCCTTGTTTTCTAATGTACACCAACCAATAAACGAGTTAAGAGTGAAAAGCCTACGGTCGCAAAGTAAATTACGAAACTGGATATTGTTCCTCCTAATCACGAATATTATCGCCACTCGCGTCGCTGACGGACAACATGAGCCGAGTTTCACGGGGAAATAAGGGGAATGAACTGAAATCTATGCACATTTTGATGCCGTGTATCAAATTCCTTACTTTTCAATGTTATTCCTCGTAATGGCAAACATTCGACTGCAAAATATTGGAAAAAAGTGGATCGCATTGCACTCATCACAGCGCCGCGGACATTTTTACTTCTTTTTTTTAATTCAGTCCAAAAACAGCACGAGGTCAATTGCAGAGGACAGAGAATAACAGGAGAATACTTGAATAATATTAAGAAAAACGTAACCAACAACGAACAAAATTATATTCAGCAGTATTTACAAATAAATAATAAAGAATGGTAGACTTCAGGGTGCGGGGAGTAGGGGGGAAATTACGATAGAGATGGGGCAAAATGGATGAGGGATGAAATAAAGGATAAAAATCTGGAACACATTTGAAATAGGAGTTCATGGACGAAGGAAGCCTGAATAGAAAAGAGCGTTTAGAGACAGAAAGGAGGGGGGTGACACAATGAAATAAGTGAAAAGTTTGAAAAATCGATTAAAATGCGACCGAAGTGGCAACAGAAATCAGCCATTTATAGGATGGAATTTGGCCTTCTCTATGAAGTCCCCTTGCTCCTAATCTACTACCTAGCTTATCCTATTGAATTGTTTCGTAGCAAGCCATCAGCTTCTATTTAACGACTCAAGTGACCTCACTTGTCAGTCTGCTCACCAAATAACACGCCGACGAGTTGAAAAGGAGGAGGAATCGTATCCGTTAAAAGGATTCCGGGTCGTGTAATGACACCGTAAAGTTCGACGTGGAAAGAAGTATTTTTGAGGTAGGGGGGGGGGGGGGTAGAGAAACACCAAAACGTGACATAACCCCCGTTCAAAATTTCTCCGAACACGTTTCGGACGCGTTCGGTCGTGATCCGAATGCGATCATCACCGGAGAAAGAAAAGGAAATGGGGCGATAATTTCGTGAAATGGATTCAGGGCATCCGAGGAACGTAGGAAGAAGAAAATAAAGGAAAAGGTAAACTCTGGAAGTTTATTATCCAAACCGGCGACTGCGTGCTACATGTAGCGGAGCATTTACGTCGATTGTGTTCGGACTGCAAGGCGGTACTGTGGGATGTTCCGAATGTTTTTCTGAAGGGTACTACATAGAGGAGGGCCAATTCCATCTCCTAAAAGGCTGCTATCTGTTGCCACTTCGATAGCATTGTTATCTGTTTTCAAAAATGTCCGCGGCGCGGTGATGAGTGCAACGTGATTCACTTTTTTTCTTATATTTTGTAATATAATGTTTTTCATTGCGAGGAATATAATTGAAAAGTAATGAATTTGATAGATCACATCATCACGAGTATAAATTTAGGATAATACCGTTACTGTACTTTATTTCCCCGTGAAAATTGGATCAATTTGTCCGTCAGTGTTACTCGTTCCAATTTTTTTCCTAAATTTTGCAATATAATGTTTGGTATTGCGAGGATTAGAATTGAAAAGTAATTAATTTGATAGATCACATCATCGTGTATATAAATATCGGTTAATTATCCCTGATTATACTTTGTTTCCTCGTGAAACTCGGCTCATGTTGTCCGTCAGCGACGTGTACTACCAAGTACCACCAAGTACTCTCGTCTTTGTCCGTACAATTTGTCCGTCAGCGACGCGACTTTAGTTAAGCCATTTATAGTTGTTTAATTAACCAAAGTTGTTTAAGTTTCTATGTAGGTGCAAACAAAACATTTTCTTATTTAATATATCAGTCAATTTACGGTTTTCTTTGTCCGTCGGCGACACGAATGTCATTTGTAAGTCTATTTATTTATTTATTTCCTTTACCCCATAAACAGTAAATTTACGGCCTTTACAATGGGGAATTAACAATTTACAATGAAGGACATTCACACACGCCCACTCCCTGGATAAGATAACTTACCCAGGCGGGACTCGAACCCGCGACCTTCGGTTTGGCGGGCGAGGACTTCACCCCGCCGCCACCGAGGCCGACCATCATTTGTGGAAATATGCCGAGTCGATGTGATAAATATAAATATAATTTAAGGAATGAGTCATTTATAGTAACAAACAGACCTAAGTTAGCATTATATAAACGCTGTTTTCTTTATATGGGGCCAAAGTTATTTCATTTAGACTTGCTAAAGACTGGCTTTACTCGCAAGAAATAATTGAAAATTTATTTAAATGCTATTTATTTATAACACTCATGTATCATTTACTGCATTATTATTTTTTTATTGGCATACATTTTGTTATTTCATGGTGGCTCAATTCTGGTCCTATGACCTTGGAGACCACCTAAAGCACCTTCTCTTGTTATTTTTTGTATTCAGATGTAAAAACAAAATGTAGTAAAAAATCCTTCCTTATTACTATTATTATTATTATTTTTAAATATATTTTCACAGCATTTTTGCTGGTTTTAGGCGAGGTACGGTTATCACCAAGTACTCTCGTCTTTTTACTCTGTGTTGAAAAATTTTATGACAATCCGGCAAGAATTTAAAATTGCTGCTTTTTGTATTGTAATAAACAAGTTTTTCGGCAGTCCAATAGTTTGATGACCTTAATGCATATTGGAAAAGAGCAACTAAATTATATGGTCAATTAGTTGGACTCTTCTATTAGCGACCGATTTCAAATTGCTTTTTTGCTGTAATATTGATCCAATAAATCCATACAACTATGTGTGGTATTATTATTCTTTAAATGCTCGGGGAGTGAAAAAACATTTAAAGACCGACTTTAGGATCCTCTATTGTAATATTCGTGTTTTTTTTACGGGTATACTGAGGATGGGTGGGAGAGTCTCAAATACCGTGGCTTATCTTCTGACTCATATATGAGGTGAGAGGTCAAGAAAAAGATGGCACTGGTCCAAGCTCATCCATCCGTGTACTTGTGCAGAGTCCCATCTAACTAACAGAGCGGAACAAAAAATGTTTTTTTTAATTGTGTAGCTGGAAGCATCGTTACCTTAGCGAGGAAATAAAATGGAGCCGGAGGAGAGCCGCTGTAGAATTGGGCGAAGGCGGAACTCAACATCAAAACAAAGAAAGAACGAACGCGTTTTACGGAGGAAGATTTTGCTCTCCATTCGAGTGAAATTCCAGTGGATGGAGAGAGGAAGCAATGGATACTACAGGGCGACAGGTAAAGTAAGGATCTTATCGCATCGTTTTCAACACTTGGGATTAATGACGCATGGCTTTCCCAATTTATGACTTCAAATAGCGATCCGCTATCCCACTCGTAGTTTAAGTTACCAAACATTCTTCCTCATCTGGTATTCAATCCTAACATTGGTTGGCAGCAGCTTCAATGGTTGGCACTCTCCTTTCTTCTCGTCTCCCCACCTTCCTCCTCATTTCCTCGTAGCTTTAGCATTTTGCATCCTTCATTATTTTGTCTTCAAACTGGAGTCCTGGTCTTCCTCTGGGCCTTATCAACATGTCTCCCAAGGATTGTCTATAGGATCCCCTTAACCCTCATTATACGCTCAATAAGTTGGACACTTCTATTAGCGACCGTTTTGAAATTGCTTCTATGCCCAAGTAAGGACACAGTAAATTCATACAACTATGTATGGTACATTGATGCAAACTAAAATGAAAGAAATATAGGCAAAGGGATCGGCTTAAGACAATTTTTCTGTAATGAAATTTCACCCTATTCAGGAAAATAATGTACCATAATATAATAGAAACTAATAAAAATATCTACTAATAGTTATTACGATACGGAAGATTCCAAAGAAACGCATTGCTATTTATACAAGCGACTTCTCTAACATACATGCGTGCCACGAGCAAGTTCATGGGCGAAGATCCTAGTCACGAATATTACAAAAGAGTATCCTCAAGTTGACCTCTGTAAATGTGTTTCCACCCACCGCGCATTTAAATGTGTTTACAAAAGTCGCCACTCGCGTCGCAGACGGACAAATTGAGCCGATTTTCACGGTGAGATAAGGTATAATTAGTCGTATAAACCGAAATTTATACACATGATGATGTGATACATCAAATTTATTACTTTTCACTGCTATTCCTCCCAATTGCAAACAATATATTGAAAAATATAAGAAAAAAGTAGATCGGATTGATTTATTCATTGCGCCTCGGACATTTTTGAAAACCGATTACAACGCGACCGAAGTGGCAACGGTAATCAGCCTTCTACAAGATGGAATTTGACCTCCTCTATGAAGTCCCCTTGATCCTGGTTTTGCTTTCTCTGTGTTCTGTTATCACGACAAAGATAAAGAATATATCATAGGGAACTTCAATTGGGGAAAGACGACGGACTTCTATTTACGACCGATTTGAATATGCTACTTTTCTCTTTCATTTGATTCAATATTACCTCAATTGATTCGGTCTGTTCGCTTAATTTTTAAGCCTTCCTCTATAACACCATAGTTCGAAATAAGTAGGTGAGCTTAATTTTAATGGGGCTCCCGAGGACCTGAGTATTTTTCTCAAAAGTCGAAACCAAACACTTTGAACAAAGATTGAAAAGTTACTATGCTTTCGATACTGTATCGATGAATGGCGAAGGTGTTTATTCATTCACTCTTCCTTCAAAATTAAGATTTTCAATGTTTGCCAAGTAATCGTCATAATGAAATGTAAAAAAAAACCTTGTAATTCCACTTAAATTGAATACTGTACGACCCTGTTTTCGACGTGGCACGTCATCCTCTTGTACATTTTACATGATTTGGTACTTCTGCCTTCGATGTAAATTAAGTATTAAATTTATGAGGAAATACAAAGGTTTTCACATTTCATTGCGTTAAGTCGATTCCATGAGGTCACGCCCGAAACAACGAATAGTATTAATCGTCACGCAAAAAAATACTGAGCATATAAAATATCTAACAACCAAAGTTTTATGTTTTCCCAATGGAAGGGAATTTTGCTATTTATGCCGTATCCAGCACGGAGATGACCAGTTTATCCGACGACCCTGGACTGACATATTTTTTCGAGATATATTTCATACGCATCGAGGTGTACGTTATGCTATATATTATGCCTAAGTTATCTTAAACTTGAAAAAAGAGACTGAAAAAATGGATTGAATTATCTTTAAGGATTTTTTTACTCTTGAGTTTTAAGTACAAAAATAAGCCGGTTTTTAGCGTTATACATAGATGCAAGGAAAAATTAAACAGATAAAACGATACCTTGAATCTTGTATTGAAGAATTGGGTGGATGAATATCATACTCAATGAATATTTATGATTAAGAGTTGAGGGCTAAACACTTCATAATTCCTTTATGATGATAGCTATTGGTGTATACTAAGATGCCATATTGAACTCAGCATTTTCGCGTAGAACCATCAAAACCGAATCAGTGGAAGTTACACCAATTCCTAAAAAAATGGACTTTTTAATACATTTAGCTCTCAAAATTCGTTCCGTTATTCATTCATTTCATTTTAATTGGATGATTTTTTTCCCTACCACAATCTTTGTGCTGTATTCCAAGAAAGACCTTTGCTAATATATAAACTTATTTCCGCGACTAATTTCAAAATCAACGATCAACGTGGAACTCCAAAATTCTTCAACAGGCATCTCATATTCTTCATAATGCTTCAACAGGTAAGAGTGTTAATCACTTATCACTCTCGTTTAACGCAATATATATGGGAACTACCTTAAGTGAAAATTCCTACCTGAAGTTAGGAATATTTGGGAACTACCTTAAGTGAAAATTCCTACCTGAAGTTAGGAAAAATCTGGGCATAATTGTCCCTTCCTGGGAGAGCCTCTGTGCTTTTGTTACTAAAGCAATAGCTGAGCTTTGTGGTCAAAATAGAATTTCGTGAGGGTAAGTTGTGCCTCAGTAGGAAGAATGGGAATGAATGTGAGGTGAGTGAATCACAAAAAAGGGCCGAAATTTTCCTCGGCGAGATATTCCTCTGCCCACCATATGAAGTGGATAACAAAGAGAACTTGCTAATCAAACGTAATGCCTCTCTATACCGAATATTTTCAACTTGAGGTTTTCACACGCCCGACGAAACGACTTTAATGTTTCACACACATTTTTCTACTATTTTTCAGGTTTTAAGCTCTTCCCAGCAGATACAGCGAAGATGAGGTAAGGGAGGTGGAGCCGAACGGAGGTCATTGTAAGAAACCTAAAAACTTGAAACTGGATTTAACTGCTATTTTCATTGCTTAAATTTTTTTTTTACCACCTAGCTCTAATTAGTTGAATTGTAGGGTCATCTTTAGAAGATATTGACATTTATGACCTCTCTAAATACGAACGACTCGGGTAGTCCAACTCCAGGTGAAAATTGAAAGGGGCATTGCATTCCAGCAAGCTGCTTCATCTCACGATTAAAATAAAATTTAGGTAAAATAGTTTTCATTCGGATATTGAGTTTCGAAAAATTAGGAATTCTCAATGCAAATCATAATTTGTTTAGATGATATTTGAATCTCTGAAAATTTGTATTCATCATGGTATTGGTCAATCTACCAGTGCAAATCGAATGGGGACCTATTAAGAAAAGAAAATCACAGTCTCGCCCTACATAAGGCTGTCCCTCAAATGATAATCTTCAGTGCATATAGGAAATAGAGAGTTTTGGAAAGTGAAGATGAGTTTATTTTACAAATGATTCGAATTTATTATAAAACGCCACACTTTCATGCATTTCATTATTTGATGTAAATTTCATGTTTATGAGCGAATAATTTCACTGGTGACCGGTATAGACCTGCAAATTTTATTGTACTAAGGTCTATTTTTGTATAATTTCATCCGATTCAGGCGTGATACAGTGGAAGTCCGACATATTGAATAGGAATGTTTCACATCTCTTTCCCACGAAAATTTAAGCACACGACGCGATTCGGCTCGGAGAGATATTATCTGGTACAAGACAGACTTGTACCAGATGATGATTCTGCGATCCGAAAAGCGTCGTGTGCTTATATTATCGTGGAAAGGTGCAACTTCATCTCAATTCAACCTATTTTTTGTAAGTATTTATTGTAATTTATTTAAAATGAGACCGTTGATATTGATATTTTTCTCTTTCTTCATTACTGTGTAAACTTTCCTAGGGACAGCATTTCCTAGGAATTTGGTAAACGCATACCTCATAATGTCAGTTCCCAGCATCCCTTTCCCTTTCTCTTCCCCCCCTTCACTCCATCACCCCTCAAAACTTTTCCGTCGTCCGAGCTCGAAAAGTTTTCTCCGTCCGGACGCGCCCACGGACCATTTTGCGCGCGGGGTCATCAAAAATAATAAAAAAGTAAGGAATTAAGACAGTTTTATAGCGGGTGAGGGTCTGGGTGCGTCCGAATGACGGAGGCAGCAGCAGGTAGAGAGGTGGGAGGGACGGCTTCGTGAGGGAGGAAACAGGCCTCTCTCTAGAATTCCATTCTTTTCTCCGTCTTCCTCGATGGGTGACTCGAGGTATTCTCCCACTAATTAGAGCCCTGTGCCATGTAAAACCACAGCTCAATTTAGCACGGAGCCATACGACTACCCACGGCATGCTATCCTTGAGCTTTCTGATGACGTTATCCCATGAATCGACTGATAGGTATAAAACCGATGGTTTCCAGGCGTTTATTGTGGAATTAAGTTACAAAAAGCTAGTTAATGAATACATTTTAAGGTAAAGTGTTCACATATTTAGGTGCCCTGACTTGAGGAACAACAAAGATTTCAAATTCTAAGTAACCTAAAATCGGTAGATTTAAGATTTTGCAGTTTAGATTAGAATATATTAGACAGTGTATCTAGAAAATCATATAAATAGAATTAAGAATCTGTAATACCATATTACAATCACCCTACTCCATGGATCAGTGTTTGTTCCCTGACATAGTCCTCATAAAGAAGGCTCAAGTCTTTTGAAAACTATGTTCGTATAAAAATTTTGGGCCAATTTATGATGGAAGTGTTTGAAGGACAAGAAAAATAATAAAAAATAACAGAGAAAGATTTAAAGATCCTAATATTGTAGTCATGATAAAAAAATAGTTTATGATGGCCGGGCCATGTTTAAAGAAGGGAAGATTTTTATTTTATTTTTAATCTATTTTTATGAATTGGTACACATACAGCAAGACTGCCATTTTATAGAGCACTTATAGCAACTAAAATTAAATAATTAGATAAATTTATTATTTATTAAATTTTAAATAAAACAAAAAAACTAAAACTATATAGTCATTCATGCATTATATATGTTGACGCCAGGTGACTAAAATTTTTAATTGTCAGAGAAAACGGGTCAATATTACCCGGGAGAGAATGTATTAGAAAATAAAGTATATGGAATAGAGAGCGCTTAGAGATGGCATAATGGTGAAACAAATGTGTAATGGAAAGCCGATAGGCAGAAAATCTTTGGGAAGTCAAAAGTAATGCAAGGACAATTGAATCAAAGCGCGAAACCTGCTGACAATGAGACCAACGGTGCATTTTTTGCCGGGAGAAACGGTGACGTAGGATTAGGTACTGAGTTAACAAATTTTATTTCACGGTGATTGGTTCGTAGGCTTAGATAATCTGGTGGAATATGAAAACTCTGTGGAAAAATTGTCTACCGCGACGGAAGGAAGTTATGATAAAAAATTAGCTCCAGAAAGATTCATAAAAATTTTGACAAAGATAGCGGGAAGAGTTCATATAATTCGAGAGCCAGCAATGGAGTGTTTCAAAACTTCTCAAACTTTTTCACTTATTTAAATTATTTTCTCATGAATTATATGGTTTTTTATTATTCAAGTATTCTGCCAATTTAGGAAGGTTTACTTGTAGTATTTATGAAGTATTCTGACAGCCTCCCCTCCATTCATGTACTTCCTATTTCTATTCGCGATAAGGCCTACTCCCTTTCATTTCGTCTGAAAATCCTATTTTCTTCCTTCCTCTCCCTCATTTACCAAACATTCTGTCTTCTAACACCCTATTCAACATCCCTTTCCCCCGCTAAATGCTCTCTCCATCCATACCTTCTGTATCCTCCGTATCATCTACAAGCTGTTTCTCCTCACCCACCATGTCCAGAACTTCTCGATTTCTATTCCTTCCGTCTACTTCAACTTCTCCATTATTCTCCACACCCACATCTCGAATGCCTCCAGTCTTTTCTCGTCCCCTTCCCTAAGTGTCAATGTTTCCGCGGCGTAAAGGGCTACACTACATATCAGGCACGTCACTAACCTTTTCTTTAAACTCTTACAGAAACGATCCTCTCGTAATCTCCTCCCCGTTCACAGACGCCTCCTTTGCTAACGCAATTCTGTTTCTGATGCCATTACTGCTGTATCTGTTTTCCTCTAACGACATGTAAGTGTTTCACTGGCCAACCGCGATAAGAGGACGCACATATCGCGTTCGACTGCTCATATTTTTTTCATTGTTGTGAACGTGTTTCTTCATTACAACTTAGATAATCATCTTAAAATTTTCATGGAATCATCCCTGTCATCATTAATTTGCATGTAAAATATAAAAAAGGAAATCTGCGAAAATATTGCAATAGAATTTTCAAAATTAAGGAACAATCTAGCGCTGAAAAAGTTGGACTTAATATACAGCGAAATTTTCAAGAAGACAAGTCTTTAGCAAGAAATACCAGCGTCATGAAAAGAGCCCACCGAACACTGACACAATCAAGCAGTAGCGGATCCAAAATTGGGACAAGGGAGGGTGGCTAAGAATGGGATAAACTCCCGGAAGTATTGCGGATCCGAACAAAAATTACTTTTCTATCCGGTAACTTGGATGTCCAAGGGGGGAGCTATAGCCCTTAGTCCCCTCCCCCCATAGATCCGCCATTGTCTTCAACAGTATAACTTGTAACGTTTTTAAATATCCACTACTAGCTTAACAAATAATTTCAGTACAATTCAAAAACAAGATCTATATTTTGAAACTTGGGAGCAAAAAAACAACATCAAAAAGCCACCATGACTATCACAATCCCATTTTTATTATCCGTACTACCACTCACTGAACCACCGCCATGAACTGCACCAGTGTGGGGGTCTTGAGCTCTTCGTATCCCTTTCCTCCGGTCTCTCTCTCTCTCTCGTAGACGCCTCCTTATTCTCCGCGTCCTTTAATAGGGTAGTTTCCTTCATCAAAGAAACCGAAAGGCATTGATTGCGATTTGTTACCCACAATTACTGTATTCATAATATACCAATTATTTCGTTTTAGAAATACGGGTTTAGACGAATGGCAATGGTCCATTTTTATCCTCATTTGAAAAGGGCCAGATTGGCGCCCATGCGATGCCACTCCACGTGACGTCACAGGGACCTAGTTTCTATAGGAGAAGATAGGAGTTATACATCGTCTGAGATTACCAATGCATGCATGAGGCGCAGAGCTCAGGGAAACATGTCTTAATAATCACCTATTAAAACTGGCTAAGGTCGGAAAGTTTTCTTCGTTTGATAAGGTATTAATAAACCTTTTTTAAGCCAAGCGCTACCAGACAGCAAGGTACTCAGCTCCCTCTAGCATCCTGCGTCCTATCAGCGCTCAGAGCCTCGATCAAGGTCACCTCACAAGGCGGGAGGGGGAACCAGAAATACGTCACACGGAGAGATTTCCTTACCCGTCGCGTTTTCGCGCGCTTGAAAATTTTCACTTTTCATTTAATCGCGAAAAATAGATATCGTCATTTAAAAATCTAAAAGCGTGAAATACATACTCCAGGAGTAATAATCTTCAGATATAGGCAATAAAAAAATAATAGGAAACCACCCTATTCCTCCTGCCGATCCTGGGTTCTGCCGTATTTCTTCCTCCGGTCGCACAATACACCACTCTTTAATTTTTATCCCGATCCTTTCTATCACGTCTATCTCTTCCGTCTCACCATACACGACTCCCCTTTTTCCGTTCACAACAATCTCCCCGTCCCTCACTATCATTGTTAGTTTAAAATTATTTACAAACAACATGGTGGCTTGTTTACATTATGTTACAAACAGGATCGAGGAAGGTGGCAAAAGAATAACGATCTTTCTCCGTTGCATAGTAGATGGAGGACGAAATGTAATCCACAAGGAAAGTATCCGTTGTGGTAATATAAGTATCGGAGGTTTATGGCACTAGATATTGTGCCTTAGTGAACCATTAAAGACAGCCACACAATACAAATTACGGCTTCATGAATTCCAAAATCAGTAGTGAACCTCGAACCATTAGGAGTTCTACACTAGTCTGTAAATGTAGCCATTTCAAATCTACCCTGAGGAAGGAATCCTAGAAATCTCTATCGCCCACAGTGTCCTATTTGTAACGTGCAGATTTATGGTGAACTTTCAATGAAGGTAGATATAAAGTACACACATTCAGCGTAGCTTTCCTTAGAATTTGTGCCCTCAATCATTTTTATACGACACGTAGTCAGTGCTGGTCATTCTGGTATTCGCAGTAAAATTAAGTGCATTTGGTAAGCAAGATTTTTTGCGCAGTTACGTGAGCTGTATTTCAATTACCACTTGAAGTACGCTAGACCACATTTTCCTAAGGAAAGTGAACAGCACTAGTACCAACGTGGAACACGGAGCGAGAGTAAATCAGCATTTCATTGCCATTGACGACGGTAAAAACACCCATAACGTTCACGCGCATTGGCAATAGTGCCGACGTGTTTCACCACCCAGAACTTCAAAAGCGTTTTCTCCGAAGACGAATGTCTATTAGGATCTCGAGAACACATTTCACGAACCGCTTTCATCTTCAAAAGCGTTGCGCTAAAGAATGACTCCGATTTTATATTTTCAACCATTTCAACCTAGGGTCGACGGGACGTAAAAACAAAAGCTCTCTCCCCCCCGAGACAAATGACGCTCGAAACGCGCGAAGAACAATTTCCCGACCGCTTTTGGAGTTAAGAGCGCGAAAGGATATTACTCGAGGCCGCTCGGAAAAGGGTTGACCCCTTCTATCTACCCATTCCAAACTTCCATCCATCCTCCCAACCTCTGTTGTGCACAAATTTCAGCAATGCCGTAAAAACCTCGGTGCGAGAAAGCGAACAAAAGGAAGGGATGAATGGTGAGGGGGAGGGGAGGAAGAGAAAAATAAGAACGAGAAGCAAAAGGCGGAGGAAAAAAAAAACACATCTCTCCTTTCCTTTTAAGTTTCCCCCTTTTTTATGATTCATGCAGAACGTTTCCTCGATTTTATTTTTATCTTCCTCTCAGAGTAGTTTCACACCTTTATCGCGATCATAATAATAAGGAATGAGCGAGCATTCCGTGGGTGTAATATGTCCCTTCTCATCTCCTCACCCTTTACCTCTTCTCACTCCACCGCCGTAAGCCGACACGGAAAGAGGCAGAATGGGTGGTGAAGAAAATCGGGTAGCAGCGGCGTGGACTACGACTTCATTACTCAACAAAAAAAAATATGTATATATATATCCCGAACGGGCTCCCAAGGAGCTCAAGAGTTGGCGCGGAGGGAATGAAGGACCCGATGAAGGATAGGATGGAGGAAATGGTAGGAAAGAATGAGCAAGGTTGAAGAGGAAAAGAAAATTTCGGTGAGGTTTATGAGCGAACGTGGGCGTGCTCCAAGAGGAAAGAGAGATCCTGGATGCTGCTGATAGGCATAAGGAAGAGACACTCACGAAAAGAGAGCGACGATACACTCACAGTCCAATGCAAACTTACTCAACGCGCGTACGTTTGCGCTTAAGGCAACTACATCATTCAAATATTGTATATATTTTTAATTACATGTATTTATATATATATGCAAATAAATTCAGAGGTAAGGAAAGAAAGGGATAGGAACATATAATAGAAAAAGGACGAGGACAACGGCGCTGTGGAAGATGGAAAAAAAACTAGAAATCAGAGGGTAAAAATGCGGCCTGACTCGAACCCAGAACCTCCCGGTTGCCCGCCGGGTTGCGCTACAAGGACGCTTGCAATTTCGGCGGGGGTTCATACAATAGAAAACTCCCTTTGCTTTGGCCCATAAGAGTAACCATTAGATGGCACTGGGGCAGCTTACCAATTACCAACAGAAGAAATGGGCAAGCACACAAAAATGAAAAGAAATATACACACTCACACGCTGGTAGAGTGCCTGCCACAGCACCGTTGTCCTCGTCCTTTTTCTATCATTTGTCCCTATCCCTTTCTTATACGAATTTATATGTATGTATGTATGTATATGAATTTATTTGTTTGCTTATTTGTACCCTTCTCACTCCTTAAGAATGGTGGGTCACCCCACCGAAACGTCCGTGAAAAGCACTTTGTGAGGGTCCCTTTTTCTGTGTTTCTATATGTAGTCGTATAATTATTTAATTGTTTATTTAACCTAAGTGTTACCGCAAGAAGCGTTTCGTTCAAGACCATGTATATATATTTGTACGTCCTTTATGCATTTGTAAACGGCTGCATGGATTGCAACCAAAGTTAGTACTTAGGTGCATCTCATGCTATCAAAGCCCGTAGCGCTACTTTTTTTTGTGTCCAATGCATCCTTTGCGTCGTTTTCTCGTTTTATCTTTTGTTGCGTCACGTCATGCAATTTATGTTGTTGTACATCCTGCCGGGTAGGCACACCTCTTGGCTCTCTCAATAGTGAAACATAATTACAAGGACTCCGCTCTTAATTATCAATCCTATTGGTGAAAATCTATTTTGCTGGGGAATGCGTTCACGCGACGTTTTTGGCCTACGTACGTACGGACAAATAGCGATCAATGCCATGGAGCGGGGAGAGCTGATCCCGTGCGCGGTATGAGGAAATCATTTTTTTCATCGTTTGCAGTTACATATGTATGCTATCATCATACCTGCGATGGATGAAGAAAATCGGGTAGCAACGGCGTGGACTACGACTTCATTACCCAATAAAAATGAAGAACACGATGAAATTGGAGGAAATGGAAGGAAAGAACGAGGAAGAGAGTGAGTGAGGTTGAAGAGGAAGGGAAAATTTCAGCGAGCTTTATGGGCTTACGTGGGCGTGCTGTAAGAGGAAAGGGAGATCTTGGATGCTGCGGATAGGCTCACGGAAGAGACATTCACAAGAAAAGAGCCACGATACACTCACAGTCCAATGGAAACTTACTAAACGTGAAACCGAGAAAAAAATATAAATAAATTAAGTGAGAATCCCCTTTTGGTGTGTCCGGTTATATAGTGTGCCATTGTGAGTGTAAGTAAGGATATTCCTTCGGATGGAATGGAATGACATAAGTGCAATAAACGAAATAACATTCTCGAGGAGGAATTTTGGTGGGGTTGAACAAGGGGCGTACCTATTGAGAGGAAATGGGAAAGAAAAATTCGCCGACTTGAAGAGCTGCAATGGCCATTATTCAACATTTATACGATATCTTGAGTGGTCGTCCGAAGACACCAAATTGGCACATTTGGTCTAGACATGGAAGTTCACTGATGAAAACATAAGCAAATTGATGATAATGATGTTGACTCTGATATCCTAAGTCATTCCTCATCCTTAAACTAAGTGATGAGATATGCTAAATATTTTGCTCATGACGCCTTTTGGAGATCACGTGTTTTAGTGCGAGAGTTGAATGTGTTGAAACTTATTTTTACCAGTATCGCCGGTAAAACTACCTTTTATGAATGACGTATAGGTATTTTAAATTATTTTTTATGAAATACTTTTAATTTTTCATTTTTTTCTAAGATTATAAATTAGTTCATCAGATTCAGGCTTCAATTGGTGGAAGTTAGACATATTTAAATAAACAAAAGATCGTAGCACTTTTATTTATTTAAAAAAATAATGAATTAGACTTCAAGCACTTATTTTAATAATATTAATGAAGGTATTTTACTGATAAATATATGTTTGCATTGAGCGTTTCGCAAACCTTTTCACCAGTCCCTCCGCCAAAATTAAGCTTCACTCTTTAATTCCCGGTTAGGTCTATTAAAGCTATGATCATTTCTCACTTCCTCCACCTTCCTAAATTACCTATCATTCTTCCTTTTAACTTGCCTTTTCTAACCCCCTTGACGCTAAGAACTCGCTCCATCCAACATTCTGTCAACTGCGCATCTTATCCAGTAACGGATGCAGAAATAAACTCGAGGGGAGGGCGCAAAAGATATCTTGAAATACCTTTACTTTTATTGTAATAAAAAATAATCAAGTCACATGCAAAGTTTAAGAAAGTTCTAATCAAACTGATTATACTCATATTAAGACAATGCTATCTTATGATATAAAAATCAACAATTGTGGTTCTGCAATGTTTGGCAATATGGGTGGCCCTGCAAGGGGGAGCGCGCGGCCCCACATTTATCAGCCACTGATCTTATGTAGAAATTTCCTCATCTGCCCACCATACTTAGCACGTTGTAGCTTCTTTTCATCTACATCTACACACTATCTACTTAATCTAGATACTACAGACTATACTACATCTACATACATACTACATCTAAATACATACTACGTCTACATGCTACATAATATATATTGACGCTATCGAGGGATTAGGTGGAAGAGGGGACTTATTAGTCTCAACCGGGTCCGGGTAAAGACATATTATTATTATTATATTTATTATTATTATCAGTATTATTGCCCCGCGAGCCGCCTCAATAAGCGTATACCGTGTTAGGAAACCAGTCGTTACAAATAGAAAATGAAATGCCCTAAAGAAATCACTTCTAGTATTTTCCTTTGTTGTTCGGATTGTTCGGGGAAAAATTGAATTCTTATACCTATCCGTTCGGCAAAATATCTATCATAATTTATCGTATAATATCTAATTTCTATTCGTTCGTTTCCAAATTGTTTTCCTCCGCATCCACTTCAACTTTTCCATCCTCTTCAATCTCATACCATGCAAACCTCCAATATTTTCTTCGCATCCTAATTAAACGCTTCATATCATACCTCATTCTCCTTCATCGGTCTCCACGCTTCCGCTCCGCAAACCTTACTTAAGATTACTTCATTCACTAGCATTTTATTTGCGCTCGTGAATTATTATTCTCCAATAGCTCTTTGTTATTCATGAACGCCTCCTTTGATAATACAATTATCTTCCTGATGTCCTTACTGCCGTGCCCGTTTTCCTCTGAAGTTCTGCTCTAATGGTTGAACTAATTATTTTACAACTTTAATTTTTTATTACAGCCTTGGTAAATTTTCTAATACAGAAGCTGAAATTTTGAGTGACTAAATTAAGAAAAATTCAGAGGAAATGTTGACGACTGGATATTCAAATTCAATACTTCAAGGTATTGAGATAAGTGATGACTTGTCAGTCACATTTACTTTTATTCTTTTGTTAGCTTCTTTTAGGAAATTCTCACTACGACTGGTATGCAATTTTCTGATAGCGGATAGCATGTGAAATAGTTTTAACCCATAGACGGGAATTGCAATGCGTCCGAAGCTGTCGTTCACCAAAATAAGTCAACGCGGCATTAACCCAGAAAACAATTGAAGCGTTGACAGGCACGTACGTAGAACAGAGAAAGGTGGTGAGTAAGAAAAATCGGAATTTCGTTTTATCATGGAGAAGGTAGTACAAGCACATGCCAATGTCATGGGCAACGTATAAAGTCATTTGGTACAATACATTAGTTGCTACGATTGGCGAAGTTTGCATACTAATATAAGCTTCACAATGTTGGCATACCTCTTTGCTGTGCGAGAGTACTGAAAGATTTAAGTGCGCACAGTGAGAGATTTGATTGCCTGACGTCGATCTATCAATGCTGTGAATATCTTTCTCAGTTCATCCTTTTCTATCAACTTAGAAATACAGCGCAACTCCACTACCTCATTCTGTTTTGTAACTACAAAGCTGTAAACGCTATGCTTTCGTGCGGAAACCTAAAACACGCACTGAAAAAACACTTTGGATATGAGAATCGTAGGTTTGGGTGTCACACCCAAAGCTGAGGTGAAGGAAAGGACTTGTCCATACATTTGGTTGTGTCACCCAAAGGGAATGGGTGATGAGGAGTTGGATGTTCCAACTACTCCTTTGGTTGCTACATCCAAAGAAGATGACGAGTACTTTGGGTGTGAGAACCAAAGCGTTGGGTAGCTCATCAAAACAATGTTTGGATGCCGAATGAAAAGTTTAGATCACCTGCCCAAAGGATTGCGCCCCTACTCCTTCCTCTCTCCTATTCAGCCCCACTACACTTTAATATTGTTCTTTTTCAACCCATTTCTAACAGTGCAACTAAAAAATGAGAAAACCTAGCTCTGTAGTTGTCATAATACCTATCTATTATCACATAATTCAACATATTGTAATGTGCGTGGGTGGAAAAATAAATATCCCCATTTGTAGAACAATAGAAGGAACATTTATTTCCAATATATAAACACACAGTTACATAAAATTCACTCCAAACACACAATTTTTCTGAATCTCTTCTTGTTCATTCTCCTTTCCTCGTCAATAACCTCCGTGCCAACGCTCTCGATGATTACTCCGCAAGACTCTCGATGAATCCACCGTTATAATATCATAAAAAGTGCACAAAACACAGTGAATTAATATCATTATCAAATTCTATGCCAATAACATAAAATATTACTAAAATACAATCACAACATATTATAAATATCATCGGGAAATACAAGAAACGTGAGACAATTTAACCTCAATAAATAAAGGTCAATGTTAATATGCACAGCAGCACTTCCGACAAAATATGATCTGAGAGTTTGAACTTTGTTTTAATAAGCACATAGAGATAACAATAGGAATCAGAAGAACTCATAAGCAAAGGGTGGTAGTGCGGGCATGAGAATTAATGCAACATGGCGGTGAGAATAAACACAAAATGGCCGTGAGAATAAACAACAACTCGCAACTTACCAGCGAACACATGGATATAGGCTCCAAGTCCAGCCTTCGATAAGAAATTCGCCGTCCCCTCGTCCATAATCTCGAGCAGCAAGAGCAACGAAGCACAAGAGGCAGCAGAGTTCGCCCGTTTTGCCCACAACAAGTCCACACGTGTCTACGGCTTCCACGGCTGAACACCGAACTGCGGGTGCTAGAGAGCTTCATGAGATTACCACCAGAGCGCGTAACAATAGATTTAGATTTCGCACCTAAACCGGTAGAGTGCACTAACCATAACTTTGGTTCTCCCATCCAAAGGACGTTGACTGGACGTGTTTGGTGTGACATTATTTGCCTTTGGTTCTCACATACAAAGAGTTAGTTCTGACGTCGCATGATTCTTGATGGCGCACCCAAACCTCCCCGCCCAAAAGGGTTTAGGGTGTAGCATCCAAACCTGTTCTCTCAGTGCGCGCTTGAATTTCGTTTCTGAGCGAATATTGAAAAAGTTGTTACCATGCCGGCCTCGGTGGCGGTGGGGTAAAGTCCTCGCCTGCCAAACCGTAGGTCGTGGGTTCGAATCCCGCCTGGGTAGGTGATCCCTATCCAGGGCATGGATGTTTGTGTTGTACTTTGTTCATATTGAATACCTTCGTTGTAAAAGGCCGTTATGTGCTGTTTACGGGGGATGTGATAAATAAATAAAAGCAATGTTCAATCGTTCATGCCATCAGCCAACGCATAAATAAAAGATTTCAACTATGATTGTTCTCCGTTTTAAAATATAAATAGCGATCCGTGAGATATTGGTTAACAAATTTGGGTGCCAGAATTTTGAAACAAACATTGAAATGAGTTCCCCGCGTCACTATAAAAAGTATCTGTTCTTTACTGTTCAAGCTATTTAACAATAAGCCTAGCACGTGGCCTCCCTGTACCCCACAGCTTCCAATCTAAATCATGTCAAAGTTGTGTGACGCTCTCTGTTTCTTAGAAGCGGTTTTTGACGAATCGCGTCGCTTCCCCTTGTATCTTGCTCAGTTCTGATGACGACTTTTGATGATTTATCCATTCGAGTGGGAAGTAATAGTCAGAGGTTAGTGGGAGGAGGAAGAGGGGATTATTTCACACCGCGGAGCAAATCTGGAATGAAGAGGAACCAGTTGGAGAGGGGAAGGTATGGGGTGAGGGAGGGGGTGCGGAGATGGCCATATGAAGAAGAGAGCATTGACTTAGACAGTGTGTCACTGAGGAAAGGGGCGGCAATTTTGGAAGCACTAGGGTGGGTTTTTAACCATTAGCCATAAGCCATTATAACCCAATGTTGCTTATAAATAACATTAAAAATGTATACCTTTTAGCTCTATTCGGGAAAGATTTAAACTACGTGATCTTTCGTGCTGTATAGTTTAATGGCGAAATATTTATCTTCCACTAAAATTAAGAGAAGAAAATTTTCACATTTAAAGCATGAGGATTCATGAAATTTAATTTCTCTCAGAAGCAGCTCTGGGTTAGAAACGTTTAAGCTACACATACTTAACTCTCCAAGTTTAGAGTCACTTGAGAATACCGGAAGCTCCAATGACGAAAATTATGGAACCCTACTTTATATTACGTATCAGAAGTAGATTGACATCTCAGAACCGCTGTACTAATTTTCCACATCTTTTGATTTGCTCAACCGGTGTCAATGTTTTCACATTTACATTCACATTTCATTATCAAGAGCTGTCCCTATAAATACTACAGTTGTTTGTGTCACTACTATCGACGAATTTCCACAACATGAACTCGTCGACAGTCAATCTGAGAACCGCGCTGTGATTCCAGGCTGAATAAAAGTGAAGATATAAGGGAGATGCTCAACCTAACGGAAAGGTTTTCTCTGAAAAAGTAGAAAAGACTTGAATACAAGTCCCAAGTCAGGCAATCAAATCTCTTTCAACGCACGCCCGATGTGTTTTAGTATTCTTTATCAGGGTGGTGTCCTAGAACCTTCCGCTTCACGCATATTTATTTATGTACACATATCACTGCAAATTGAAAAGCCAGGTAGCACGGTAGGGTTTCATCAAACGATACCAAGCTAGCTAAGTATTTAGCTTCCGTGTCTCAAGAGACAGTATTGGGTCACCCTCATTGGGTACCTCATTGACCGCGTCAATGCAGTGCAGCGATAATTCCTTCAAGACATTGTCAGCACTATCATTGCGAACCAAACCTTTTGATTTCGAATCTTATTCAATTTTTTCAGTGGTCCCGTTCAGCCGAACCTTCTGTGTAGTGACGGGTCGCAGTAACCGATCACCTCCGAGTCATGGGATCTACACCTACGATCGCAACGTTTTGATTGACCGGTGATGAACCTTAGAGGGTTCAGCAGAAAATTTGCAATTTTATAAATACACAAATTTTCGATTTATATCGGTATTGAAAGGTTATGTATACCATTACCCATACTAAAATATGTTTTAACTCCAAAAACTATTTATATAAAAAGTATGAAAGAAAGGGATAGGAACATGGAATAGAAAAGGGACAAGGACAACGGTGCTGTGGTAGGTGGAAAAAAGCCAGAAATCAGAGGGTAAAAATGCGGCCTGACTGGGACTCGAACCCAGAACCTCCTGGTTGCCGGCCAGGTGCTCTACCAGTTGCGCTACCAGAACGCTTAGATTTACCATATGTGTCTATGTTTTAGTAGTACAATTTTTGTTCGTTCGCCTCGATCGGCCACATATTTATATTTATATTATCGCTTAGTGCGCTTTCATCAAGATTTTATATATATATATATATATATAATATAGTATTTCTTGGAGTTTAGGTCATTTATAAAATAAGTTTCAGCCAACGTTTCGATTTATTTTTAAATCATCTTCAGGGCTATGTAAGAAAAAGTGTGAACAATACAGAGAATAAAAAGATAGACAATATTTATGCATAAAAAAGGTACAATCGGTTTTTTTATACAATATAATTTAAAGAAATTTCAATTTATACAACATAATTTATTTCTTTAAATTATGTTGTATAAAAAACCCGATTGTACCTTTTTTATGTATAAATATTGTGTATCTTTTTATTCTCTGTATTTTATATTGTTCACACTTTTTCTTACATAGCCCTGAAGATGATTAAAAAAATAAATCGAAACGTTGGCTGAAACTTATTTTATAAATGACCTAACTCCAAGAAATACTATATTATATAAAAAGTATTTCTAAAAATTATGTATTTAAAAAATGAATTTCATTAATAATGCGAGTAATTTGTAACTAGAAAATGCTATTAATCGGCGAGCATGTTTAAAATGTTCAAAAATTACCTCTCTCGTTAGATTAAGTTCTGAGCGTTTAGATAACTAAATTTTCCTATTTTGTGTACAGACAAAAGATGATCCATTCATTTCTGATTTACATGGAAAATAAATTTTTTTTCCTCTTTCATTAAAAAAAATAAGAAATAAAATGTGATTAGGAACTTGTGAGTGAGTTTAAATGAGATATCAGCTCCATGCGCATTCTGTAGAAGCCAAACAGTTGATATTAACTATCAGTGGGAAAGATACCCTAGGGCGGGCTCGCGGGGATACACTCCAGGGGCAGGGACTGTAAGCGCGAGCTTTTCTCCTCTGCACCCAGAAGGGGGAGGACGGGAAGGAGCAAGGAAGGAGGCGCCGCCGCGATGAGAACCCGACGACGCCTCCGGGGAGAGGATAGGGAAGGAAGGGAAGGGACGAGGACTCCCGCACCGTCACAAGGCGGGCGGGCCCTACTATAAGCGAAACCAAGCTTACGCAATTAATATGCTACCAATTTTAGTAGATTTTCCTATGAGGAAGAAAAATCTATCGATCAAATCGGTATATTGATATTAACTATCATTTCTCTTTCTTCATAGGTAAAACCATTTCATTCTTACTTGCTTAGCTGGAATTCAAAAACTCAATCCTCTAAGGAAAAATTTCCGGCAGCAATCATCGGGGAAAGTAGTTCCAAAGTTCAGAAAATGAAATCGCTGTAAGAATATATAATTCAGTGGTTGTGTCGCAGGAATGATTCTTTGAAATATTATATTCTAAATTTCTCGCAAATTCTCAAAAATTTCTGCCATTTCATTGCTCATTTCTTTGCTTTGTTCGATATTTACCCAGTAATTAAAATAAAATCCATGTATCTTATAAATGAATAAAGTACGAATTGAAGACCCTAAAATACATTGAAATGTTGAATGTGGGAAGATTTTGTGCGCTGCAGAAATATTGATAAATATTTATCATAGGCTCGATATTTTCTCAAAGTTCTTCTTGCGCTAGAAAAAAAAACTGTTCATCAGTATTTTTACCGCGAGAATAACCCATGTATCACGAACAATTATGAAATTAGCAGAAAAAATTCAATATCAGCGATGCTTCTGCGGGGAGAGAGGTATCGTGTAAAATGCCAAAAAAGAATGCCAAGAAGTCTTCGCAATGCGTTCTTCAATAAATATATGTATATTCAATCCGAAATACACGTAACTAAAGCATCTTGAACCTTTACGCAGAGATATATATGAGTCAGTCATAGAGCAGCGGAGGAAAACTTTTTTTATTGCTTTGAAGTGATGTGATCTCGATATAGACGATGTAATTATATAATAGAGTAGTATATTTTTAGAGGGGCATCTGAAAATAATATTCCCCAGAGAACTTGCGTTTATGTTTAGAAATAATGTTTCACAGAGAACTTGCGTAAATTTGTTGAAAATTAAATTTGTAAGAGGTATAGTTAATTAAGACTTCATTTTAACCTCAAGTTATTCGATAAATATATTCAGAAGGCCATAAATACTCATTCACTGCAGTGATTCAATGAATGCCGAACGCTTATAGCACGACCTCAAAGAACTTGGCCGATCACATTGAAATGGAAGTAGTCACTCAATCGACCATGTAGATGTTAATCAAGACAGAGAGCCGACACTGCGCTTTCGAATCCATCGATAGCATTTCCATATGAATGGCCCAATTGATTCTTCAAACGATCGAAGGCGTGAAAAAGATTCGATTGATGGGATTCAATTACTCGCTTGACGAGTTGTCTTCGAACCGTGGCCACCACCCATAAATCGAATAAAACCGCTAACATGGGAAGTTAAGCAAGAGCCACTTACCAGATTTTGTTCAAACTTCGCACTGTGATAGAAGCTTACATATTGAGAGATTACATATGTAGCGAGGATATATTTACCGCGTCGAGCAGCAGCGATATAAGGTGCACACTTTCTGTTCACAATTAAAGAGTACGATTGGAATTAAAAAGCAGCAATTCTGTTTAATATTTGAAACTATACGTATTACTTGTAAAAGCCTTCGCTTTCTGTTTGCTCGTGTTGATGAATCGCGGCCGTTTTGTTTTTATTTTAAATAGTCAACAAATTTGTGTTCTCAGAAAGAAATCTAACAAAAATGTTTAAAAAAGTGAACATTAGCAATCCAGCAAGAATGTAACCTTCTTGGTTTTCTTCTGAGTTATCTCAAATTTCCAAAACTACTGCGTCTTTGACCGGAGAAAATATTTATTTTCGTTTATTAAGAGCAAAAATGGATGAAAATGCAAATATAACTCGCAGATTGTCTCATTATACCATTCTGACTTCGTAATCCACCGTAGTATGCCAATCATTCGGTAAAATATGGCACAAAACTTGCAATCTGAGATAAAAATGTTTATATTCATCATGAATAATGCCAAATATACTTCTGCAACCAATTTAGACCGAAAAAAAGTAGCACGACAATTTTTTCTCGTATTTTCCGAAATTACAATTATCTGATTTGAAATTTCAGATGTTATTAGGAAATGGAAGCAAGAAAAACTAGTACATATTTTTTGCGTCTTCAATTCGTTTTTATTTATTGTAATCTGCATGAATTTTATTTGGATCGCTTAGAAAATGTCGAGAAATCAAAGAAATGAGTAATGACACGACAGAGATCATCATTTGCGAGTAGCTTGGAGAATCGGAGGTGGGCATTTATGCTCCGGCTACTGCCAGCTGAGCGCATTTGGATTTCTGGGCTCCTAGATGTGTAGATTTGGTTGGCGATTGTTGAGGGCTTGTACAGAGGAGGTATCGATATGTTAACTAGGATTTGGAAATTTGACAGGTTTTATGGATTTGGAATAATTAAATCCGTAATATTAATTATGAAGTTGGCCAGTTTTTCAGGATATAAAATGTTTCTCGGAGAATTGACTGGCTAAACGCGGCGCTCTAAACCTCACCCTCCTAATAATTTCGCAGAAAGAAATGGAGTGTTGACTAAAAAGGAACCAGGCCGATCTTAGCACGTTTGATTGCCGTGCGGCCTAGTCTCAGTCCTTTTCCCCGGAACACACACCACTTCACCCTACCACGCCTTCACGCAAAGATTATATACTCTAGAAAGATGTGTATGTACGTGTTAAAAATGACGTAGCAAGTTTTGGCCGCCTACTGTAGCGCCATCCTACTTTTGCAGCGGCCAAAAAAGTAACTTCGGCTATGCTAGAGCGCTAAATTCAAATTGAATAGCCTTTTTCCCCGCCCCCCTTTCCTAAGGATTACCAATATTACTATTTATTAACAACTCGGGCCAATGACCCGTTATCATAGTTGATATCCATTACGGTTCGCTAGGGTGAAAACACTAAAAAAAAATAATTGAGTAATATAAAGCACATTTATTAAGATTTCTTGCATATTACATTGTGATCACACTGCAGTAGCCTTTGACACAGAACAATAAAATGATACAAAACAATTATACAAAAAGATGGGATTATATCCACAAATGTGAAGTAACAATCAAATGCGCAACAGAAAAGTTTGAGAACTGCACCTCAACATTAATAATGAAATGAATCCCTAAGGGTGCTATTCGTAGACGGCACTTTAAGCTAAAGTATACATTAGCTGGGCTAAAGTTACTTTAGCCAGGCTAAAGTCTGCTTTCTCTGTTTCATAAACACCACTTTAGAAGAAAAATGGCAGAATTGTCACTTTACCGTAAAGTGCCCAACCGGAGCTCACTTAGGGTAAAGTGTTCTTTACGGATGAATAAATATGGCTGCTTTTGAAGTTGAAATATGAAGATATTTGGGTTACGGAAATTAATAGGAATTAATTCTTTGGTGAGACTCAGCAGAAGACAGGCATATTTCAAGAAATAACCAGACACGTAATGTGTCTCTCTTTCCGGAAAATATATCGAGTCAGTATTGCTGGAGATGACCCATTACTTCTGCAGTTGAACTGTATTAGTTGCTATACTACCTAGGACATTTTTACGATTATGTGATAATTACAGCACAGTAAGTGGTTGAATAGGTTGGCATAATTTGTGTTGATTTTTAAAACAAGCTAATTATGTTCTTAGGTTATGCATGTGTTTATATTCTAGAATTTCCCCCCTAGAAATGATAGCAAATTTCTGTTTATATTGGAGCCAATGGTCCTCTTAAGCAGACTTGATTTTCATATCGTTTGGCAAACCAAATGCTATTTTCTAAACATTTCATTGTATTTTAAGCGTTTTCATTCCATAATTGCTTTATGTACTCTTTCCACATGCCTCCATATTATGTTAACATTTTCTTGTTTCTGTCATTTTGAAACTAGAGAGTTTTTGTTTCGTTTTTCGATTAGTCATTTGAATGTTTACAATGATGAAATAGTATCTTGCCATGAAAGGCAGCAATAAATAAGTAAAACATACTTTCCTTCATAGTCATATTATCTGCAGCTAAGCAATATTTTATCGAGGATGTATATACATACAGCCGCATACATCAACATCCCAAGAATTAAAATACTGGTAAGAACAAAAAAATTCAATAAACACCAATACCTACTTCAAAATATGCGTCCACCTGAGACAACCACTGATTGAAAAATCTTCAAATTGATTACTACAGTTTCAAGTTAACGTGAGAGAATTTCACTATTTCACCCACCTTCAATGAACTTATACCATCAAACTTCGACTAACATGTAGTCCAAACAACCGTGTGCAGTTAAACAGGCAAGATTATCATAAAATGATGTGAAAATATCAGCATTTGTATCTTTACTTTGCTGAAAACATCGAAGTGCATTTCCAATGCAGGAAGCTAATTAAAAGTGAGCTTTTATTCACCTAACTCAGTCATTATCATACAAAAAAGTTAGTGGGGAAAAGCTTCGGACAACGCAGTATTAATTTACATCTGCACACAAAATGAGAGAACGAGAAAATGTAGCTTAATAAAATCTTTGCACAATACAACATGGAAACCTAGTCCCCAAAAACCTGTAAACAACTTAGCAATTCATATCCTGAGTCAATTTTTTGTTAACCTTTATGAAGCGTTCATTGCCAACACTCAAAATTTCAATGCCTGATCGAGACTTAAGCAGCTACAGTTCCACTTTATAAAGTGAGATCCTGGGGATGCCTTTGAAGTGAACTTTAGCTAAACTCTCACTTTACCGTAAAGAGACTTTGTAAAGTGAGGAATTTTAGTGTCTCTATGAATCGCACCCTTAAATGCTTTTTTACCCCAAAAACACTTTGTATGGCACTGCATAACATAATAAATAAAAATGTAAATGAAATACAAAGATTTCTTAAAAATCTAATGGCACAATTAAGTGGTCATGATTCCAATTGGTTACGCATCATTGTAATTCCAAATACATACAGCTACACCATTGATATAAAAACACTGACTATAAGATGGCCTGTAGGCAAAGATAAGGAATACCTTAGATGTACACCATGGCAATGTCAAAAATTTTACTTTTGCATATTTTCCTATCAAGGTTATTAATTTGGTTAAGAGCAAAGCTTCATTTCCATGTCCATTGCCGCAGGAGAAATCTGCAGGTTGAACCACTTCAGCAACTTCAGTTTCAAGATACTGTCAGAGCAAACAAAAAATATATAAAAATATGTCACCCAATAAAAAGCAGGTACTCATAAAGATGAATGCGAAAGTACATTAGCAATCCCATCAAGTTGATTACATACCTCTAAGCTCCATGCCTTGGAATGTTAGAAATCCAATGGAATTTTTCAATATTCAATCCCATTCATCAGTTTAACTGCTCCATTATCCTGATCTAAGGTTTCACATTGTACTTGGGTGATGAATGACATCAATTCAGATACTGTCAAGGTAAAAAAAAAGATAAATGACAATATGTTACCTGGTAAAAGAGAGATGGCCATAGATATGAATATCAAAGTACATAGTCAATTCCATCAAGTTCAACACGAGCCATTCCATATCAATGCAAAATAAAGTGTTTACCTCACCATTTTAGATTTTGTGGAAATTTGTTACGATGATTGCAAGTGCTGGAGCAATAATTACCAAATTTTCAATTTTTTATCTGAAGCAGTTACAGAAATATGGCTAAGTAATATTTTCATAAACTGACAAAAAAGGGAGAACAAATATTTTTCATCACTCTTTGTGCTGTCTTAATTGAGCTGCAGAGATGGGAAAGGTGTCATATACCAACATTTTGTACACTATTTCTAGTGAGATAAAAGTATTAGATAGAAAGTTTTGCAGAAGGGTTATGCAACATTCTTTCAAGTTCTCTGCTGTATTTATCCATCTGAAGATGGCATGTATAGCAGGCATTCCAGTCTGCTTCTTCAGGCTGGAAGTCAAGGTTCAAATGAAAAAAAATGTCAACTGAATTAAAAAATCAGCTTGAGTTGACATAAATAAAATGGACAAGTGCCTATTCAGAAACACCTAAAGTGGGGGAACTTGAAAATTTGGAGAGTGAAATGTTTCAAATTTGATGACTCTTGACATTTAAAGAATATTCTTTTGACAGGTGGAACATCTAAATTAAGTCATAACTTAGGAGTTTGAGACATAATGCAAAAGAACCTCTGATGATAAAATAGATGCACATGACTAAGGGCCTATCTGAGGCTTTCTGAGTCCGTACTTCACAAGACTTAATCTACAACCAGATAATGAACGACTATCTTGTTTCTCTGTTGGTGAGACTTTTTCCTTACATTTTTATTGAAGATAAAATTAAGTACCACATGGCTAAGCTATTACATTATGTCATGATGATGATCAAATCTGTTGAGTGATTCATTTATTAGCTAAATTATTAGCTGGACTGAGTGGCCACACCCCACTTGTGAATATTCAACTCAACAAATCATAAAATGAATGAGTGACAATGCCAAGCAAAATGTGGCATAGAAAATAACTTAAGTAATAACAAGCAATGCAGTGTAAAATAGCATTTCAACTGATCACCATTTGATTGAAACATACGTACATAATTCTGAATATTGCCCTTGAGAAACTGTTACACCTAAAACTTTGCAAGACTCCCTTGAAGTAAATTTAAATTTAACATGTTCCACTCTGACTGTAAAATTCAGTTCATTACTGTAACCTTACTCAGACTAGATCATTTAATGTGATCTGTAAAACTGGAATTAGCATAAAATAACCTGCAACATGGCCTCCATTAGGCAACCAGCTCTCTAGCTCCATTAGGACTGCCACAAGTATAGCTGAAACAACACCATTAATGTATGAGCCAGTTTTTCCAAACATAAGAATTCTTATTCCATAAAGAAACTTATATCAATTTTAAAATTTGGTAGATATTTAGTATCAGAACCAGCTATGGGTGTACCACTTTTGAACAATATTAAAATTACGATTTTTCAACAGTAAAGGGCACCCAACAGTTCAGAACCTCAATCATACAAATCCAATGTCTCACGATAGAAGAGGATAATGAATGAAACCATTGACTACACAGCGAAGAAAAAAAGTTCTACTAGAGAAAGACTCCAGTTCAGATCAAAGGGGATGTAATCGTAAAATTAAATTTCAAAGATCATTACCTATTCCATTGCGTTGAAATTTATCCAAAAATCACACCCCAACATGATAGAAATCCAAGAGCATTTTACAACAGATCTTGCCAATATTCACTTAACCATGTCCAGCATACAAAGCCAATGTCCCATGCTATACGCGACTGATGAATTATAGCATAAATTTCACTGTGAAGAAAAAAAATAAGATAGGTTCCCATTCGAAGAGGTCATATTCATAGAATGTAATTAGAGTTCTTACCTATTTCATTGAGTTGATCTTTATCCAACATTCACACCTCAACGTGATAGAAATTGAAGAGCTTTTTTCAATAGAATACGCCAATTTTCACTTGACAAAATACACCATACACGTCCAATGTCTCATGCTATATGTGATTGATGAATAATAGCATATATTACACTATGAAGAAAAAAAGCAAATGGGATAAGGTGCACAATCAAAGAGGTTCTAGTCATAGAATTTAATTAAAATAATTACCTATTCCATAGAGTTGACCACGTCCAACATTCACACCTCAACATGATAGAAATTCAATTCAAGGGCACATCCTTCCTTACTCAAATATCGAACATCCATAATTATTTCCACTTATTTTCATGTTTTAATTGTCCAGATAACGAGATAACTGAGTAATACTGGTAATACCTCGAGCAAAACGAATGTTTCTGTCAACAAAAACATAGGCAGGTAAAGCAACTGCACAATGTGCGCATAGTACAGTGGCGTAGGTTACTTTTGCACAATATGCATTAATCCGTATAAAATATCGTTCATATGTATCCGCAGATAACATTACACAATATTAAAATATGTTTCTTTCGCTGCACTGCTCTTTATTTTGCCAATGAAAAGTAATTCACACTTAAAGGATTATGTTGGTAATAGCATGAAGGATATCGAATAGGATGCTGAACTTGATGAATTTTCACTAGCGCCCCAGGTCTTCACGCGGTGTCTTATCCACAACATTAGGTAAGCCGGCGGCCTATACTTCTTTCACGGCCTTGCCTTCACGTTTTGCACAACCCCCGCCCCTCACTCCAATACCCACGCCCCTATCTCCGAGGTGGTCGCTCATAAGCAGTTAATGTCTCAATCCGAAATTTACGACGAGGGATGTCCATGAGAGGCCGATCACCGAGCATGGGAAGTCCTCAATCTTTGTAAGAGCTCACGCTACTACAGAAGAAATAACTCGAGGATTCATCGAAGTCATCAGTTAAATTTCGTCTTCTACCGTCTGGCTTCTACTCCTCCCACAAGGCTCTTCTGTTTCCTGTCCTGACCTCAGATTATGTGTTAACTAGGAACGCCCATTTAAGTTGTGCGCCAATGGATAACTTCGATGCTGGTGGAGTCGCAATTGAATTGGTCGATTCCAGTATCGAAAACTAGCACAAAATGAAGCTTTTCTGTTGGATCCAATGGGATTATTTTGCACAAGTCTACTTATACCCACTTCAGTTATGCTAGATAGCGTCGAAAACTAGTAAGGTCTCCCAAAGCACCTTTTTTGACCCATGAGGAATGAGAAATCACTTAGTTAACCAGCAAGAGAAGATGTCGAAGAAAGTGTACCTGGGACCCTGGCTTCTTCCAATTCAATCTCCACCTACGAGTGAGTAAATGAAAAACTGTATTAATTGAACCGCTACGTAGGCAGAACAACGCAAGAAAGGATTTGGAATCTTTGTGGCTCCTCTTTAATGCTGGTTTATTAATTTTTCAAAATATATATTCAAACAAATGCTATAAATATCATTTTGGCAAGTTAGCTATTATGATTCATACAGACAATTAATTTTAAATTTAATGGGGATAAGAATCAGACTGCAATCAGGTGAATTCAAGATCGAACAAACGTCAAGCCATAAATTAGATTGAAATGTGTCGGGTCAAATAGATTCGTTATAAAAATATTATTTGAGCAAAAATTACATTTCAGCATGGCAAGTTATAGAAATTTTAATGTACTATAGTGATAATTTATTTTTTTAATTTAATCAATCGGTTAATTAAGCATATAAACGGAAAAATAATATTCGGGTAGTGATATGCTTTGTTTATTTATAATGTACCCTATCGACGACTGGAAACTGGATTCCTGGGTTTTTAAGCAAACTGTCACTCTCCCCGCCATTAAAATAGATAGCTGTCAGAGAAAGTCCAATATTGTAGAATGACATTTACATTAGACAAGGCATAATATAAACGATCTTCATCCACCCGTGGGAAATCAGAAGCATGGCGAAAAATTACTCTATAACTTAAAATTTCTGCGGTAAAAATATATACTTTACTTCACCAACATCCAGGAAGCGTTTTGGATATAAATCTTCTAACGTGATAACTTGAAGCACAATAGATAGTTTCTTGAATTTATTGGCCGGTTAACCAGCCAAACATTCATAGATTAATAATAATAAATATCTATTCTTAAATTAAACCAATTGCTGTAACCTACTTTACTGCGCATGAGATACAGTAAAATATAAGGCCCATACATTATGAGTATAAAAATACTTGCATTAATCATGAAAGTCGATTCTTAGGATAAATGAAAATCCTCACAGTATATGAGAGAATCGTCCAAGGGTTGCTAGCGGGATTTTTTTCGTGTCCATGAAAAGACATGCGGAAGTAAATTTTCCATGAGAGTCTTTCTTTACTGCCTCTCAAGATGTTTTTACTCTCGTGTTCAAGAATGTGGAGCAGAGAATTACTCATAAATCGACCAGAGTTATCACGACGATATTTTTATGCTCTGTAGCAGGAAAAGATCACGCCCACTCTTCATCCGTTGTCGGTGATAAATACTAGTGTTATCGTAAACAATTTTTACTACTTTGAAACATGCTTGACTAACCGATTCCGAAGAGATGAAATCTTTATTCCTTCGGAGTTCAGAAATGCAAATAGACAGACACGCTTGCAGGAAGAATTGTGCGTTTGGACAGCAAATGCCAATAAATCCAAGAATTCAACATGGCATTCAGGGAATGCTACATCCCATTTCCAAATCGTCACCACATATGTTTACATCCCATTATGGACCCTAGTTATATCTTTTCCACGGCACCATTATCTTATAAATTCATGACATAAGTATCTGCGAATATTGACATCAAAGAAGTAACTAGCGACAAACCGTGCTGTACAAGGAGTTGAGAAATAAATTATATAAAATATTTCTGTTATGACCGCCATTTCTTTTGAGCGGCGTGACATCCTTGTAGATTGTAAGGGCAAAAAATAAGCAATTAACGTGAATTTCAACACCACTGACGCCGTAAATTTGAAATATTCCTGCGGAAAAGTGTGGCTTTCACTGCTACAATTCTTTATTGACTCACGACGCTCAACACTAGCCAGTTACCATGCACCCTAGACACTTAGCGCGGCTGTCTTTCATAAATCAAAATTTACTACAGGAGTTCAAGAATATTGCATCGAACCAGGAGATCAAGAATGTTGCCAAGCCCTTTCAATAATTAAGCAACTAAAGTGAGAACATATCCTTATGAATATTGGTGTTGATGTGTAAGGTGTCATATGTAATACGAAATTTCAATATGTCTTAAGTCCGATGGTAACGACGGTGAGGTTTAGGGTACACCGTGATCATCGAAATTAGAGCAAATGGCGCCAAATGTCAATATTTTTGGTTCGGATGGATATGTGTTCTCAAGGATTTCCACCCTTGTTTACACCGCCAAACGGAGACCTGTTCCTGTTGCATACTGTGCAGCATACTGTTATTTGAAGACCTACTTTTAAGTTTGTTTGCCATTTTTCTTTTTTGTTGTTGTCAAAACTTTCCATTAATTTAAATTTTCGTTACCTACATTTTTTTAAATACGAAAACTTAAGTTTATTTGTACTATCTTTATTGCTTATTTTGTTGTGTTGTTGCCAAAACATTTTTTCTAGTGAGTGCTCGCTATGATATATTTAAAGCCTAAAAAATTTTAAATCCTTTTAGTAACGGTGATATTAAATATATTTTAAAATGAACTTCGTTTCAGGGCAGAACATGATGTGTAATTTCATTTCTTAGTTCTTACAGGTTATCTCAGAGCGGTAATTAACTTTCATTCATTATATACGACAGACTAAGGAAAATCTTCGATATTCGAGGTGGCCTAGAGATAGGAACTGGCCTCACTGACCTGAATGTGCGAAATTCTCACGCCTGTGACTAAGTCTGGGGTGAGCTCTACCCTAACCTATCCAAACCAACATCCGGGCTGAATCACTAAGCGACAGCAAGCTGGAGATTTGAAACAACCCCATAAGGCTTCCTATTCGCACAGTGACTGAAAATGCAGCGAAAATTTTTGAACGCCATTTGCTTTCTCCACATACCATCCCATTCCGGAGACTGTGCGCTCATTACTCATTGCCAGCCTCAGACCACCTCGGCTCCTTCTTCTCCACTTGCCCCTCCCCACCATCTACCCCTCACCCCCCCTCCCCCACCCTCTGAAATCCGCAAAACGCATTCCCCCCACCCCTCTCAATCCCAGCCTCGATTACTGGCCACCACCTCTCCTTTTCCTTAAAACTCTCCGCTACCACACACAAACCATTACACTCACGCACTGGCAGAACGGACACACTTTACTCACGCACGTGTTGAGCCGAGATCGTCCGAAGGCAGCGGACCGAAACGCTTATGAGCGAAACGCGGTCGTAAATATGCCTCGAGTCCGATTTCTCCGCCACCAAGCCTCTTATATCTCCCCCCACCCCCGTCCCAAAGCCATGCGCCCTCATCAATTCCGCGATTCTTCTTTTTTTTTTGTTGGTCTCTCTCCCCACTCCACTCCGGCAACAACGGTCGCTCACAACTGGAGCGTACGGTCTACTAAATAGGCAAAATTTCAGGAATTCAAAAAGATAGACTCGTTTAAGGACTCTGGTGCTAGGAGTAACATAGTAATAAAATAATTATAATAATGATAATAATAATCATCATCATCATTAGTCAACGATCCTAAGATTGGTTTTACGCAGCTCTCCATTCCTCTCTCCTATCCGCTAGCCTTTTCATGGCGATGTATTTCTTCTATTTTACATCCTTTATAACCTGTCCTATGCAACTCATTCTGGGCCGTCCCTTGGCCTTCAACCCTAATAGCAATAATAGTAATAATGAAATTGATTTAATTTTCCCTAATAATAATAGTAAATACCATCCACCCGCCGTACTAGACACATTCTATACCATGACAGACCGATACTTACAGAAAAAAAACATAGATTACAATAGGTAGACCTGATATTTTACTGTTCCCCAAATCACAGCAAAGTGAAAATATAATTGACGTAGCAGTGCCACTGAATCAGAATATTGAATCTACGGAAAGAGAGAAAATACAAAAATATCAAAATTAGGCCGGAAAAATAAACAATATTTGGAAGTTTAAAGAAGTCAGCATTCACACACTAATAATCTCTGCGGAGGGGTCTTATCAAAACAATTCAAAGAGGAAGTTGAAGATCAGGGAGTTCAAAAACACCTGATTGACCTCGGGCAAAAAGCTGTTTTACTACAGACTTGCAATATTTTTTTAATATTCCTGGGCCGGGCATGATCGGATAGTGTAGGATAGGGTGAATTCTCTTCCTTTACATTCGAGCTTAATCCTAATTTGCCCTTAGGATAGGTGATTATTTCCAGCTGGTTTTAACCTAGCGCATAAATTTGAATAGTAATAATAACAACAACGATATGATTATTGTTCCTCAGACAATTTAAAAATTTAAATAGCATAGATTCAAAACCAATTATGGAGCTTAAGGTGAACCCACGGGCTATTGCTTACTGGAGGGGTTACCTGCAGAAATAATATCGTAATAATGTGCATACAGTATTATGTTTGTATCTAGATACATAAATACTCGCTAAAATACATTCCGGAGGACCGATCGTAAAGGGAATTCCATCATGTGTTGAATCGGGATTAGTTTTAACAGTATCAAGGGACTAGAAAATTAGTTGAAAGAGAATCAACGCACGTAAATGCTGTTATGCTGAAAAATGTGCTTTGTATACAGATAAAGGCCCGTGCGACTGAAGCCGTTTTTGACGAATCTCACAGCGATCCTTTGTATTTTATTAAGCTCACGGATTAAGTCTCTCTACACCGAATTCCATTCGCTCGCTGCATATTCAAGGTATGCCTAGACATGTGCGAATATCTATCACCGGATTTAAACAACGTTTGTTAAGAACAACGTTCATAAAAATCTTTTTTCGCCCGAACAATATCTATAGCACATCCTTTTAATTTATAAATGGCAGTTGTGGTGACCCTTCACTGCCGCTACTCGCCTGTTGACGCAGTATGCGGGGTAGTCTGTACATGTAGATGTAGATGATAGGGGTAGAATCACAAAACTGTTGTTGTATAGTGCAAGTGGAACCAAATCGATGAAAACGGCGACACTTTAATATTTCTAAAAAGCTCGCGCAAAATCAGCTCAGTTGGTATGCCGAATCCATCGATTACGAATTTCACAAAACAGGATCCACACGTCGGTCTCTAAATGTGTTTTCACCCACCACGGATTTAAATGGGTTCACAAAGGTCGCCACTAGCATCGCTGACGTACAAATTGATCCGAATGTAACGCGGGAATAAGGTATACATTTAAATAAATAAAATTTTGTAGCACTTTTCCACAAAAGTTTTTTACTGCGTACAACGCGTTTCGGCTCACAGAGCCATCATCTGGTGCAAGACCAAGTACAATAAGGTGTAATTGGTGTTTTTAATAGTAAATTATATACATGATGATGTGATCAATGAAATTCATAAATTTTCATTGCTATGCCTCGTTATTACAAAAATGTTAAGCAAAATATTGGAAAAAATGGATCGCATTGCACTCATCACCGCACATCCCACATTTTTGTATACTGATTAAAATGCGACCGAAGTGGCAACTGAAATCAGCTATTTACGAGATAGAATTGGGCCTACTCGATGCAGTCCTCTGCAATCGTTAGTTGAACTCATCGTAAAGCGACCATCTGCTTCATATTTCGCGTGGTATAATATTGTAATATAAATTACTGTGAACTAAGGAAGGGCTGATGAAATAATGGGTGCACAGAAATACTGGGGTAATGTGACGCTGGAAGGGTGGAGAAAAATACAATCGAAAGCAACAGTTGCGAATTAATTATTGAAGGAGGCTGTTCAGAGAAATGACGGTTTTATTGGTTTCATAAAATATATGAAGTACCCTATTCTTTATTGTAATACCCCGTATTATTTTTTCAACTCACTGACGAAATATGCGTTTTTGATTACAGAATTCCTGAAAATCGCGTTAAATATTTACTATTTTTACAAAAAATTTTAAATGGACTGTTGGAAATTGGTCATTATAAAATTATAGGTTCAAATAAAAGAGAATACAACGTGCATCTAAAGTTTAGTTGTGTTACACAACTTCTTCCGAGAACCAGAAGATTAGGATGAAAGGATAATGGCTGGTAATCATAGTGAAATAAATGTGACTTGGAAGTGTTCAGTTATGGGTAAGAGAACGCGATAGGTTAGCTAGCCCATATTTAGATACTGTTTGGTGAACAATGGTTTGGTCTTTGATGACATTTGGCGTCCAAAGCATGCTTAATTGGATTGTAAATATAGGCATTCAAAACCATGACAATATTGCCTTAAGCGACTTCTTTTAAATCACATAAAACGGTTCTCTGTCCATTGATCTTCAGTATTTATGAAATATGAACGAAAAGATGACGCTTTGATAATTATTTCAGAATAAATAGTGCCGTATGAAGGAAATTGTGATACAGTGGCTCTCTCGTCATAGGAATTAAAATCACACTCCTCTTTCCAGGTCTCAATGGCACGGGTGAAATCGCTGCTTTTCCTACGCATAAGACACATCCTCTGAATTAGTGCACTAGAAAGAGTCCGCAGTTATGCAATGGAAAAAATCAAAATGGTAATACTACAAATGTCCTCTCGCCTAATCAACATATGTTCAATATAGGCTTATAGTAGGTAAGGTTCTAGCTAGTTTTCATTATTTTCGTCTCTGCACAATTTTTGGGATCTGAATAGGGATCTGAGGATAATGAAAGCAATTTTTTTTATAAAATAGGGTAAATATATAAACGTTTTTAGAAAAAATTGTCGTTATTACGGATATTTTCCTAACTCTGAAGCTATCATTCCTATTAAAATAATTTCACAATTTAAATCAAAGAATATACATAAATTTCCTACAAATTCAGTGGCCTTGGTTTTTTCTCAGGAACATCGGCTATCAAAAACTAAAAACACGAGGTCGCTAAATTAAATATGACAGTTGAAATGCGCATTACTAAAATTTATTGCATTTTTTCAATGTTGCATCAAGAAATTCGGTTGACCAACCTCAATATCTGGATTCACGGCATAAAATACTGGGGGAGAAGAAGAAATTAAAACAACCCCATACTTTCCTGGTGAATTACATTTTAAAGCACTGCATGAAACATTCGGTAAAACCCATCCCGAAGATCGCTCTGGAAATATGGCTTGATGAATTTGCTAACACGACTGACTAAAAATCAGTAGATCTGGGTTTGAATCCTGTCCAAGCCAAATATATCTTATGTTGAACACATCCTTTGAGTATAAGAATTAAATTTAACTGGGCGCGCGCACGAGTTGCCGCGATGGCGGAAACCTTGATAACACTTTCAAAAAAATTTCGTAGATACTATAAATTTTATTCATTGCAATAATATTTCCAGTTATTCTATGGAAACTTTTTCGTAGGAAGACATGCGGAGGGTAAGCTGATTGCAAGCAGCGGTAAAAAAGCATTTAAAAAATCAACCACCACTTAAGTGACCAATCGAAGGCACAAAAAATATAAACCGGCCCTAAAATACGGCACACTTTCTTTACAACAACTTAATTTCAACCTAAGAAATGACATTTCTCACTTGAATTCAACAGTAAAGGTTGTTTGATCATTAAAATACCATATAACATTGTCCAAACATTAAGGCATTAAATACCTAACTCCGTATCGCAGCAATCATTCACAAAAATAGCGAGGAGAGAATATAGTGAGGAAGGTAATAGGGTAGTTTCCTTCATCAAAGAAAACGAAAAGCATTGATTGCGATTCGTTACTCACCATTAGTTTATTCATAATATACAAATTATTTCGTTTTAAAAATACCGGTTTAGACGAATGGCAATGGTCCATTTTTATCCTCATTTGAAAAGGGTCAGATTGGCGCCCATGCGATGCCACTCCACGTGACGTCACAGGGACCTAGTTTCTATAGGAGAAGATAGGAGGTTACCAATGCATGCATGAGGCACAGAGCTCAGGGAAACATGTCTTAATAATCACCTATTAAAACTGGATAAGGTCGGAAAGTTTTCTTCGTTTGACAAGGTATTAATAATCCTTATTTAAGCCAAGCGCTACCAGCTAGCATGGTACTCTGCTACCTGCTAGCATCCTGCGTCGTATCAGCGCTCAGATCCTCGCCCCAAGGTCACCTCACTTATGGCAGCGGGAACCAGAACGACGTCACACGGAGTTTTCCCGGCATTCATACTTAGCCGTCGCGTTTTCGCGCGCTTTAAAATTTTCACTTTTCATTTAATCGCGAAAAATAGATATCGTCATTTAAAAATCTAAAAGCGTGAAATACGTACTCCAGGAGTAATAATCCTTCGATTTAGGCAATAATAAAATAATAGGAAACCACCCTATTGTTCGGCGATAACCATTAAATCTACCGGCTTTTATGTAAGGATTGTAAATGCAATGGTCTGATTAAAATAGTGAAAGTCAATCAACTAATCAAGTTGCTGTGGGAATCATCCCACGTTAATACAGCTACTGCACACATAACATCGATAAAAGAAGGCGGAAGGTAAATGAAACCACAGTTGGATGCTTTTAACGGCTCCGTTTAATATCCGGTAAGAGGTGAAACACGTGTTTTGTTCAAGCTCTTTCGGTGAAAAATACGCGGTCAGACTCCTAAAAAGTGTGCAGGTGGGATCAAAAACAAATCGAAAAAAAAAATAATGGAGAGAAAGAGTGAAACGGACTTTGGAGAATAAGGAAGAGACACACATCCAAGCCCGTTCCATCGGAATAAAGCGAATTAAAACCGAAAAACATACGGAAAATGGAATTAAAAAATGAGAATGAAGAGAGAGAGGAACCAGGTGTGTCGGAGGAAAAGGTAGATTCCAAAATGCGACCCCTGCGGAATCGGAAAGAAATCAGTGCAGCAGCGTCGGCCAAGCTGAGTAGAGGGGGTGGGGACCTCGTTGTTAAGGATACGGAGAGTGGGATGGGGGGGTGGAGCGGTGAGGAATCCGACGAAAGAATTTTGTGCAAGAAACGGTTTTATGCACCCGGAACAGACCCGTGAGAACCCGCGCGGCTGTGTTTCTTCATCTGGATTCCTCGCGGACGGGATTCCCTGTGGATAACGCATCTCTCCTCTATTCATCCCTCTCCCAGAGGTGCTCTCCACTTTTTTTTCAGTAGGAATGAAAAATAAATATTCTCTTCACACGTTGACGAGGAATTTATGTACAAAGAGCCATTTTTATTCTCTAAGTACCTCGAAAATGATGGAATTGAAACGGTAATCTTATAGTCTTCTCACCTTTAGTTTCATGAGGGACATTACTTTAACACTTAACCCTGCAAAGCTGTAGGGTGAGCATAGGTATTTCCAGGGGGCTATAGTCTGAATCACACGATAAATTTCTCCATTCCTTTCGAGGGACACCTCCAGCGATCACACCAATGATGTGATCACGTGATCATTTTTCACGATGGCTCAAGGGATGGGAATCCCATCCCTTTTTCAATCACTGGGCAAAAGGGTGGATCCAGGATTTTTTCTGGGGGGGCACAGGGTCCAACAGGTCTTCTCATACTTGAGATCATAAACAAAATACAAAAATTACTGTAGAAAACATTCTCTTTATTTTGATATGAAAATTGTTAATATTAAATTAAATGATTAAGGCTCCGTAATGCACAAAATAAAACCATGTAATGAAATCATAACCGTATTAAAAATCTTGTATATTTATTAAGGTTCACGGGGGAGCACGAGCCCCCGTACCCACCCCCCTATATCCATCAGTGACTCGGGACGTTCCTTTTCCTATCGCTGCAAACATCGCTGGCACCGTCCCCTCAGCCAACAAGAGCGATTGTAACGCCACGCTTGCTTTTTAATTGAATCAAAGTTGTTAATGCGTAAATTGACGGAATTAGCGACGGACGAAGGACGGTGGGAAAGAACGTGTGATTCAGAAAATGATGGGTCGAGCGATCATTCTTTTGGTCCCTGAGAAGCTATCACTAGAGCTATCATTCTGAGGGATGGAAAAAAAATGATCATGTGATCCATGATTTTCTTGTTTAGTTCTTGTCTTATTTTTTGTCATTTTCTAGTCTCATTGATTCGTAAATTCTTGGTTCAAAGAAACGCGTGCAATAGCAGGGAATAGATTCGCAAAATGTCCAAAGAAGTAACCGTTGAAACCTAAAGGAATCATTGAAACATACAGTCGATTTTTTACAAATCCTTTTGAGTTTACAATTAAGATATATTATCATGGAAGACTAAAATCCATGCGGCTATTTTTCCATATCTTTAGTAAGCTAATAATTCTATGCAAAGGATCATTACTATGGAACCATTTTCACCAAAGTCTTCATGAAAAAGATACTGGTTAGAATCGACCCGGCAATACCTTATCTTTAAAAGTCTGCAGTCGTGGGTGCGCATAAGATTCACATTGAGTTTTCAACTACTACCTTTGTTTTCTATAAATGAGTCATCGGCATTTATGAGGATAATGATAATTTTCGATCATATAATGCCTCAGTTTTTTGAGGCTTCTAGTGCTATCTCAGTAGTTTTTTTTAGGACTTAACATCTTGGGGATACTTGCGCGTATGTTAAATTTGACTGTCGGGTGGTATCCTTCATCGAAGAAAACGAAAGGCATTGCTTCCCATTCGTGACCCACTATTAGTGTATTCATAATACACATATTATTTGGTTTTATGAATCCCAGTTTAGACGAATGGCCATGGTCATTTTTAACCTCATTTGAAAATGGCCATACTGGCGCCCATGCTATGCCACTCCACGCGACGTCACAAGGACCTAGATGCTATACGAGTAGATAGGATTTTACATCGTCTGAGATTACCAATGCATGCATGACGCACAGAGCTCAGGGAAGCATCTCTTATTAATCACCTATTATAATTGCCTATGGTCGGAAAGTTTCCTTCGTTTGATAGGGTAATAATAACACAGGTCAACAGTGGTTTTGGTGCCGGAGGTTTTAAAGCTGATTCTAAGTATAATTGGGGTGCTGAATCCAAATATGATATTAGTTTTTTCCTATCAGCTCTAGTTTTCCAGATACAGATATGTTGTTATTTACGTAAAAAAAATGTTCAATATGATGATATTACATAAATGATAAAACCCACAAAATATAAAGACTTGATTTATTTATAGGAATGTTAAATTACCTACAATTACAATAGTTTTACAACACAATTGAATACAAATAGTAACATTTTTACTGAAATAAAACAATTTAAAGAAAAAAAAGACGTAAAAACGTCACTCAAGACTACGGAAGCTCCTTTTGCGCGATTTTCTTGCGTGCACTTTGTTAAAACAGTCTCGTTTTAAGCACCAGCAGTAATTTGCAATCATATGTTTATTCCATCTTCCTTGGTAGCGATCTTACATTGTTTTGATTTCCTGGTGAAATCATTCGCCTTGTTTTTCACTTGTGTCGCCTAAATTTTCAGTAAAACAGTCTAAGTGACTGTGTATAGTGAACTTTTATGCTAATATTACATCCAAGTGGTTTAAAGTTGGAGAGCATATTGTTTACCAGCTCAATATAATTTATCTCGCTTGTGATTTCCCAGAAAAAATTTTATTACCTAAACAAATGAAAGCCAACTGTTTTTTTCAATCTCATTCAATGGCTTGACAAAAGCAGGATCCTTTGTAAGTTATCTGATTTGTGGCCCATCAAAACTACCAGCTTTAAGTTTTTCTATACTTATCTGCGGCATTTTTATTCTAAAGTAGCCGAAGCATGGTCCATCCTTGTCAAGAACCTTTACAAATTGCTTCATTAAGCCTAGTTTAACGTGAAGGGGCGGTAAGGTGATTTTCTCCCGTTCACCAAAGACTCAGCAATAATGTTTTTACCCAATAATTAAGTTTTCTCTCTTTGAACACTCCTTCTTAATCCAGTGGTTTGTCTGTCCCTGCTAGCACAGAGGCACCAGAAACAAGGATACATATTTTGTGTTGCTAAATTGCTGCCCAAGAAGAAAGTTCACCAATTTTAAATCTACACAAATCACCTAGCGATGTCCCTAGTATTTTATCTTCTGTAAGGCCAATACCATTGTATCATATTCTTCTTTCATTTCAGTTGAATGAGCGATTGGTATTGAGCCAAACTTGTTAACATTGTGAAGAACACATTTTAAAATACGCTTGGAGCTATCAATGAACAAACGCGAATCACTAGCTTCATATTGCGGTAGTCCCATTCCTTTCAGAAGACCTCTAACGTCTAAACAAAATGTAAGATTGTCTTCTTGAGTAAAGAGGGGTAGCAGATCCTTTTCAATTGTGGGATAAAAATTAATTTTTGTACCTTGTTCCATTAAACTCTTTTCATGCATCCTTGAAGCTAGTAGTTCAGATGCTTCCTTCGGTAAGTTCAATTCTCTAACAAGGTCGCTTAGTTCATCTTGATTAAATAGTTGAGGATTTGTTGATACTGCCTCGTAGTCACTGTCACTATCGTCAATAGAATCAGGAATGTGTTCACATGGCTCATATTTATCCTCACATACATCTCGTAATGTCTGAAATATTAGGATCGGGATTTCTTCTGAATGGGGTACTGGGTGTCTAGCTGAAGGCAAATCTGTATATTTCCATTTGTGGCGATTGTTTCGATTAATTCCCGAAGCATTTACCATGAAAAAATAACAGTCGTCAATATGGTTTGTAGGTTCTCTCCAAACCATTGTCACACCAAACTTTAAACTTTTCCTGTAGTTCAATACCGCTGATGTTCTGTGCATGTTTTACACACAACATGCAGTGCCTACTTTTTACCTTGGTTACCAAGCTGAACACCAAAATATCCTAGGTATGCACGTTTCACAAAGTCTGTAATGTTTTTCCTATTTTCTTTTAAAGTATATTCCCCACAAATGTAACAAAACACAACACAATGATTGACACAGCTTCTTCGAATTTAGCTCATTTTTAGAGGCTGCTTTACAAAAACTTTGAGAATTTGACCATTTGTTTTCGGAAATCCCCTTACTGCTTACTTACTCCCGCCTCTCCATTTTCAAAGACACACTCTCTCTTTACCCTATACCCCCTTTTTTACTCTTCTCCACTTATCTGTGATTCTTCCCACGTGTCGTTATTCCACAGTTATGACTAGGGTCCTTTTCCACCGTGGGTTTCCCACATCCCTTAGTTGTATCTTTTCCCACTGCCTCCGCTCTGTACGCCTCTCTCCCCCTTCTTCAAACACGCCAAATCCTCCCCAACCCCTTTCTCAAAGGTATAAAGGTGATTTTCAAAGTAAATACTGCAGAGTGATTATGAATTAGTTTATTCATAGATTGATTTAAATTTGAAAAATATTTTCTGAAATATATCAAAAATTTGAAAGAATATAACCATAAAATGCGCCGTATCTAAAAAAGTAGAGCTGTTACATAAAAACGGATATCATATTTGGATTCAGCACCTCTAATATTGTTAATATCAGCTCAAAAACTCCCGGCACCAAAAAAAAAGTTTTTTTTTGTTGGCCTGTGTAATCCTTATTTAAGCCAAGCGCTACCTGCTAGCAGGGTACTCTACGCTACTGCCATGTTGGAAGCAAGCAACCTGCATTGTAGCGGCGTTCATACTTCATAGCCTCGCAACCAGGTGGGCTCACACAGCAGCAGCCAGACGTAAAACGGGCTTTTCCCAGCATTCATTCATATTTAGCCGTCGCGTTTGCGCGCGCTTGAAAATTATCACTTTTCATTAAATCGCGAAAAATAGATATTGTCATTTAAAAATCTAAAAGTGTGAAATACGTACTCCAGGAGATAATATTTCGATTTAGGCGATAAAAAAAAGGTAACCACCCTATTTACCTCAGTATTTCCTTTTCGTAAAATTTAAACATATCTGAGATACAGGAGAGTATCTTAATAAAGATTTGCTTTATGAACCATGACAACTTCCTCGATACGCCCTGATGGTAGTATAGTTTTTTAACGAGTAATTGACACTAGATAAACAAAAAAGACGACCAATCGAGTGGGAGTAAACGTTCTTCTACGTCAGTGTGCCATAGATAATTCACAGGAAAGATATTTTATAGTGATATCCATATGGCTCTCGAGGTATCATACGTTGTCGGCGAAACGATATGTAGGAATTTGAATTTCCAAGTCAAAAGGTGTGGTCAGTTGAACGTCAGGATAAATGTATAAAACCATAGAGTAAGTATATTCTTACTCTATGGTTTATATTATATACTTACTCTATGGTAAAACTCATTGCAAATATCTTTTAGGTTTCTCGTTTCATGGTGACATTTGTATTCCATGAGCGGTATTTTAAATGGGCTTATTAGTGCAAAAAGGAATTTTCACGGCGCAAGCATGGATCTTTTTTTTATGTCCATCCTGACTAATTGTCAACAGCGAGAAATTGCTCTAGAACCCTCTAGGACTCGGAAGCTTCATTTAAAATTAATAGATAAATTTTGCTATTGAGTTGCTTTTCACTAGTACCTTTTGGTATTCGTCCTGACCTTTCTTTAAATAAAAACTAAAGGAAAGCTAGAGCAATATTTGAAGGGTTTTCGTAATATTTCGATTTCCAACAATATGTTTCCTAAATAAAAACCATAAAGCTAGGGTCATTCCTGTAGGTTTCAAAGATCACTTCATCGTAGATAAAAAAATTTGAAACACTGAAAAATGCATGCAAAAATAAAAATTAATTAAATCTGAGTCTTGCGTATATTTTGTTTATTATATTTTGCTTGATAATGGTTAATTCCTTTTCAAATGTTTTGTTACTTTTCCATTTCCTCTAATTTATAGATCGATGACATCGAGTATCAGGAAGTTCAATGTCTTAGGTTACAAGACTGAATGACCCTTTAGAACCAGTGAACAAGACTGCAATTCTCAGAGTTAATTCAATTTCCATTCTCAATCCGTTCGACTCAATCAGGGAGAAAATTATGAAAACAGTAAACTTATACACACGAAAATTTCAAAATGAAGTTATAAACAAAATCGTAAGATAGGAAGCGAGGTGACCTCATAAAAAGACACTTTAAACAAATAATGTATAACTTCACTTAATTATAGCGGGACCAAATTATTATTTAAATATTCACATATTTTTAGAAGGAAATATTTTTAATAGTTTGACCGCATTATCATATTCTATCAATTCAAGTACCTTTATAAACATTTATTCCAGTGATCTACTGATCGAAATTGAGGCCACGACGCTGAGAAGATAGCGGTAACTCAAGTACGTTGTCAGGCCGACTAAAGCAGTCTCGGCCGCATTAGTGGCAGGTTTTTGTGTCAAAACAAACATATTGCTTCTCGGAATCATCAAATTCCAATCGGTGGTGTTTCGCTTTTAGGGCCTTGACCCGCAGAAATTTTTCCCGCCCATTGCGAGGAAAAACGCATCGGGCCGTAAAACTGCGGTAGGTAACATCTTTTCAAAGAGTACCGTCGACTCTTAAACCATCGGCGATCACCACCATTCTCTCCTCTGGAGGTTTTTACGGCACCCAAAACCTTGGACACTCGGCCTGAGTCACCGCTCCCAGTCTGAGTAAACAGGAGGTGCGAGGCATGAGAAAAAACCTCCGCCGCTGAATGAGAGGCTTTCGAGGCGATGTGGCGGTGAAAAGAGGCATAGAGGAGGATCGTGTGAGTAATGACTCTGTCCGTTGACAACTTACAACCTCCGAACAACACTTAAACTTCAATCGGCCCTTGTGGTGACCGGAAGCAGTGGTCCCCGCCGTGGAGTTAACACGCATTCGGGTCCCGCAGCGCCACCTACGTCGCAAGGTGGGACGGACCCGCGTCATTGTGTGGACAAAAATCCAAAAAGAGTATCTTTTGCATCATGAGCTACGTCTTACGCTCTCGTCATTCACGCACTTCAAATGGGTGATCAGGGCATGAAAATGGGATTAAAATCCATATGCTATTCCATAAACGCTGTATAAAAATATTTACCAAACACATATGCATTTTGGCACGTATTAATGAAAAGAAAACTAAAGTATGGAGCTTGCAAAAAATAGGAAAGCTGCTCAAAACTCACTCCTCATGAGTTTGTGACGTCACTAGATTTTTGGTTCATTCATTCGATCAGGAAGAACCTTTCCCTGCGGGAAGGAATCGGTGGCAAGGGTGTAAACAGCAACAAATACAAGAAGCGCAGAAACAAGATCAAGGAATAACATAGACGTGGTGACGCGCTAGGCATGAAATAATTAAATTATCATTAAATGAAAGCCGTCGATTTTATAGAGAAGTTGGCATTGCAAATTATTACGTGTAAATTTCTCAAGTCGTTTTAAATTTATTTGGTTATTGTAGATATTCATTATATAATTGAGTTTTTAATGTTACTTTTCTTTCTTTACATATATTTCATCGTCACCTACCTTCTTCCTTTTTAAAATACCTTTATCAATTTTTTTAAATCTTATTAGTTTACGCATTCTGCGTTATGAGCTGCGTCTTACGTTCATTTCAATCGCGCGCCCCCATTGGATGAGCAGGGCATGAAAACGGAATTATAATTCACACACCGTTTTATACGTCCTGCTAAAATATATCTACCTAATATCTTTGCATTTTTGACACGTATTACTCAAAATACAGCCAAACTGTGGAACTCGAAAAAAATGGGAAAGCTGCTTCTCACATTTCGTGAGTCTGTGACGTCACTAGACTTTGGTTCATTTACTGGAACCTATTGCTGAGGGAAGTATATTTCATTCACGAATCTCCATAGGATGAGCAGGTTTTGAAAACGAGATTAAAATGCATACACTATTCCATACGTGTTATATAAAAATATCTACCAAATATCTCCGTATTTTTTACGTATTGGTTTGTATTACTCTAAATACAGCTGCTCTTTGAACCTCACAAAAAAATGGGAACCTCACAAAAAAAATTTACTCGAGTTAGTGATGCCACTAGTTTTTTGGTTTTCGATCAGGAAGAACATTTTACGGAGGGAATAACGGGATTAAAATGCATGCACCATTCAATACGCCCTACTTAAAGGTATCTACTAAATGTTTCTGCATTTCTTGTCATGTATTAATCAGATGAAAAATTAACTGTGGAACTCGCAAAAAAAACAATGGGAAAGCTGCTGCCTACTTTTCGTGAGTTTGTGACGTCACTAGATTTTTTGGTTCATTCACTTGATCAGGAAGAATCTTTCACTGACGGAAGGGATCATCAGCAAGAGTGTAAACAACAACAACCTCATGAAGAACGTGCACAGGACTAAGGAGTAGCAGAGGCATGGTGACGCGCTAGGCATGAGCTCTTGACGTCATCAAATTAGGGCCGTCGATTCTCTTGCGTTTCGAACTATTGCATATATGTCCTGCAAGTCGTTTTAAATGTATATGATTATCGCAGCTATTTGTCATACTCTTGAATTTAAGTGCTTTTTTCTTTCCTTAACCCATTTACGGCCAACGTTGCGAAAACGCAACATTATTGAGAAATGCAAAATAAATGTTTCAATTGAATTTCATGCATTTAGAATTCGCTTTTTTCTATAAAAATAAGTTTAAACTGATTTTTAATGAGATTATAATGACATTTAATAAGTATTTCGATATTTATAAAAATACTCAAAATGTGTCAATTTTCGAGTCTCCTGTTAAGCAAGATAAATAATTTTTCCTAAGAGTAACTATTCCCTTTATTAAGTTTTTTATTCGTCCATGTGGACGTAGAAATTTCAATTAATAGATACTAAAGCTAATATTTCGTCAGGGAGTCAGCATTAAGCTAAAATCAGATCCGGAAAATAATGTTGCGTTTTCGCAACGATGGCCGAATCCGGTATCTATAGGCAGTTATGCAACCCGCATTACTACATATTTCCGTCTCGTTGGAATATGCCGTTTTTACTGTCGGAAATAATCCTACGCCTTTTTATGACTCGTATTTGACAGATATCGTTATATTTGATAGTTAAAATTCTTAGATATTATATTTCCAATGAGATGCTGCATTATTTAACCAAATCCAATCCAATATAAAATATAGATGCATTACGGCTTGAAATAAATGAGTCAAAGTGAATATTTTTACAGAAGATAACGTATTTTCCAGTTTTTAATTGACATTTTTATCACAACAGATTGAATTACAACAAATAATGACTATTTATGAATTACATTAAAGCATTTCGGGTGCAATGGAACACAAAACTTTGTTCATTCAATCCGAATTAGTCCTTCCTTACTTCACGATCCAGCGATATCACCGACTTCCACAACAAGATATTGGGTGAATCAAGACGATAAGGCGTAGATTTGGTTCGGAAATGATTGAACCAAAACATCTTTAGATAAATAAAAAATAATTTACACTTTTCAGACAATTCCTGTCTGAACAAAAATGACAGATTTGTAAATTATGACCTCAATTTGACGACTTGAATTAAAAATTATTACAATTCGGAATATTTGCGCATAAATTTTGAAATAATGAGCAAATGGTACCTTACTTTGGTCACAACAGTACATAAATGTTCTTTTAAAACAAGCCTTTCAGATTTTGCTTTTAACTTTGGTGCTTATGTTATTCGGACGGTTTTAGGGTTCAACCAGGCAATAGAAAATTACTTCCTTCGAAATTAAGGCTTAAAAGCAAGTGTTATTCTGGAATTTCTCAAGGTTATGCCTGATCCCTCGAATCATCGTTTGTTTTTCGATAACTTCTTTTCATCTTGAAGAATATTTACTGTTTTGAAAGAAAAAAAGATTATTTGTCACTGGAGGCATCCGTGAAAATATATCGGAGGAGTGCCTGATAGAATATAATAAAACCATCGACGTGAAACTGAGAGGAACATGAAAACAAACATTTGATAAAGCCGAAGGTATTGTTCGATGGAATGATAACTAGATTGTCCCTGTAGACAGCAATACAAGTTTTTCGCTTCCATTGGGCACAGGGAAAAGTTTCAGCAGGAAAAAGAAAATACTATTTCACGTACTATTCTATGTTAATAAAAGAAAATACTATTCGTGTTATTGGGGAGTATGGTAAATTCATGGGAGGTGTGGACCTACTTGATAATGCAAATGCAAATTACCGCACTAGAATTCAGGGGAAAAAAGGTCCTAGCTTATCAACTTACTGGACAGCGTTTGCACTAACGCCAGGAGATTGTACATGTTATGCAATGAAAGTAAATTTCACTGGTAGACTTCAAATCGTATCTAGCAGGGACGCATCTAAAAAGTGAAGTGAATCAGTCAGTAGATGACGTACCCCTATACAATTCGCGTCCATAAACATAGAAAAAGTTAGGCCACGTAATTTATCGCGGATTCGTGAAGCATAAAAGGACGAATTTGGCCAAAGAGTTAAAAATAATTCAGTAGTTGCCGAAACAGTGTAAAAGCCAAACCATGTATGAATGTTCGAAATTTTATGTTCCATTGCACCTAAAATGCTTGAGTATTTCATAACTAGCCATTAATTGTTGTAATTCAATCTGCAATGATAGAATTACATTCAATGAAAAAATGTGAAATGCATGCTCTTCTGAGAAAATTTTCGCTTTGACTTATTTCTTTCAAACCGTAAAGCATGTCTATTTTATAGTGGATTTAGGTCAAATAACAACAACACCTCATTGGAAAGATAATATCTATGGATTTTATTTATCCAATATGAGGATATTTGTCATATACGTGGCATAAAAAGGTATAGGATTATATCCGACAGTAAAAACAGCATATTCCTATGAGACGGCAAAGTAATGTAATGCGGGTTGCATAACTGCCTATAGATACCTGATTCTGCCAACGTTGCGAAAACGCAACATTTTTTTTTGCCATAAGCAAATTTTTTTGAAGGCCCATATTTTCAATTTACCTTATTTAGCATGTTTTTAGGTAAATTGAAGAGAAAAAATTACATATTTTCAAGTATTTCTTTACTCGGCCGGTAATGGGTTAACCCATTACCGGCCGAGTAAAGAAATACTTGAAAATATGTAATTTTTTCTCTTCAATTTACCTAAAAACATGCTAAATAAGGTAAATTGAAAATATGGGCCTTCAAAAAAATTTGCTTATGGCAAAAAAAAATGTTGCGTTTTCGCAACGTTGGCAGAATCAGGTATCTATAGGCAGTTATGCAACCCGCATTACATTACTTTGCCGTCTCATAGGAATATGCTGTTTTTACTGTCGGATATAATCCTATACCTTTTTATGCCACGTATATGACAAATATCCTCATATTGGATAAATAAAATCCATAGATATTATCTTTCCAATGAGGTGTTGTTGTTATTTGACCTAAATCCACTATAAAATAGACATGCTTTACGGTTTGAAAGAAATAAGTCAAAGCGAAAATTTTCTCAGAAGAGCATGCATTTCACATTTTTTCATTGAATGTAATTCTATCATTGCAGATTGAATTACAACAATTAATGGCTAGTTATGAAATACTCAAGCATTTTAGGTGCAATGGAACATAAAATTTCGAACATTCATACATGGTTTGGCTTTTACACTGTTTCGGCAACTACTGAATTATTTTTAACTCTTTGGCCAAATTCGTCCTTTTATGCTTCACGAATCCGCGATAAATTACGTGGCCTAACTTTTTCTATGTTTATGGACGCGAATTGTATAGGGGTACGTCATCTACTGACTGATTCACTTCACTTTTTAGATGCGTCCCTGCTAGATACGATTTGAAGTCTACCAGTGAAATTTACTTTCATTGCATAACATGTACAATCTCCTGGCGTTAGTGCAAACGCTGTCCAGTAAGTTGATAAGCTAGGACCTTTTTTCCCCTGAATTCTAGTGCGGTAATTTGCATTTGCATTATCAAGTAGGTCCACACCTCCCATGAATTTACCATACTCCCCAATAACACGAATAGTATTTTCTTTTATTAACATAGAATAGTACGTGAAATAGTATTTTCTTTTTCCTGCTGAAACTTTTCCCTGTGCCCAATGGAAGCGAAAAACTTGTATTGCTGTCTACAGGGACAATCTAGTTATCATTCCATCGAACAATACCTTCGGCTTTATCAAATGTTTGTTTTCATGTTCCTCTCAGTTTCACGTCGATGGTTTTATTATATTCTATCAGGCACTCCTCCGATATATTTTCACGGATGCCTCCAGTGACAAATAATCTTTTTTTCTTTCAAAACAGTAAATATTCTTCAAGATGAAAAGAAGTTATCGAAAAACAAACGATGATTCGAGGGATCAGGCATAACCTTGAGAAATTCCAGAATAACACTTGCTTTTAAGCCTTAATTTCGAAGGAAGTAATTTTCTATTGCCTGGTTGAACCCTAAAACCGTCCGAATAACATAAGCACCAAAGTTAAAAGCAAAATCTGAAAGGCTTGTTTTAAAAGAACATTTATGTACTGTTGTGACCAAAGTAAGGTACCATTTGCTCATTATTTCAAAATTTATGCGCAAATATTCCGAATTGTAATAATTTTTAATTCAAGTCGTCAAATTGAGGTCATAATTTACAAATCTGTCATTTTTGTTCAGACAGGAATTGTCTGAAAAGTGTAAATTATTTTTTATTTATCTAAAGATGTTTTGGTTCAATCATTTCCGAACCAAATCTACGCCTTATCGTCTTGATTCACCCAATATCTTGTTGTGGAAGTCGGTGATATCGCTGGATCGTGAAGTAAGGAAGGACTAATTCGGATTGAATGAACAAAGTTTTGTGTTCCATTGCACCCGAAATGCTTTAATGTAATTCATAAATAGTCATTATTTGTTGTAATTCAATCTGTTGTGATAAAAATGTCAATTAAAAACTGGAAAATACGTTATCTTCTGTAAAAATATTCACTTTGACTCATTTATTTCAAGCCGTAATGCATCTATATTTTATATTGGATTGGATTTGGTTAAATAATGCAGCATCTCATTGGAAATATAATATCTAAGAATTTTAACTATCAAATATAACGATATCTGTCAAATACGAGTCATAAAAAGGCGTAGGATTATTTCCGACAGTAAAAACGGCATATTCCAACGAGACGGAAATATGTAGTAATGCGGGTTGCATAACTGCCTATAGATACCGGATTCGGCCATCGTTGCGAACACGCAACATTATTTTCCGGATCTGATTTTAGCTTAATGCTGACTCCCTGACGAAATATTAGCTTTAGTATCTATTAATTGAAATTTCTACGTCCACATGGACGAATAAAAAACTTAATAAAGGGAATAGTTACTCTTAGGAAAAATTATTTATCTTGCTTAACAGGAGACTCGAAAATTGACACATTTTGAGTATTTTTATAAATATCGAAATACTTATTAAATGTCATTATAATCTCATTAAAAATCAGTTTAAACTTATTTTTATAGAAAAAAGCGAATTCTAAATGCATGAAATTCAATTGAAACATTTATTTTGCATTTCTCAATAATGTTGCGTTTTCGCAACGTTGGCCGTAAATGGGTTAAATATATTTCATCACTGAGTTAGGTACCTTCCTTTTAAAATCGCTTTTTCAATTTCTTTTCACAAATATTATGAGTTTACAATAAACTCATAATATTGGAAAACTAAACTCCACGCGGCTATTTGTTCACAACTTTAGTGAGCTATTGATTCTATGCAAAAGTAAGCGTTTCCACCAAAAACCTCATAAAGACGGATAGGGTTCCGATATTTTGGAATACTTTGTATTTTAGTTAAAAACCATAGGTCTGCATGAGATTTATATTGAGTTTTAACTTATATTTTAGTATAACTGAGATCTTCAGGCTTGACTTTGTGAAACCTCTCCATATTGGAAATAAAGGAGTAAAACTTTGTCAGGTTCACTACTATATTTATATGGGGACGACCCGGGTATCGCAACGTAGAAGAAGTAATCACCACCTGAAAATGTAACTACGTTACGAAACCCGGGTCGTGCCCATATAAATATAGTAGTGAGCCTGACAAAGTTTTACTACTTTATTTCTAATATTTTAGTATTTTATAAATTAGTATTCGGAATTTGTATGCATAATCATAATTTTTTAGTATGTTTTTTGGATTTTCAGTGGTTTTTTCAGCAGATTTCTGCAGATTTTGGGGTTTTGGCCGAAATTGCGGCGAAATTCGCCATTGTGGGACGTCTCTAAAATCGGAAACATATTATGGCCATATTTATTTTTCAAACTTCAACATTGTCCATAGTTAAATAAAATTTGTGAGCGAGCCCACCGAGGAAGTTTTCTACTCCGTTTCGTATTTGCAGCCGCTGGAGCGACGCAGGGTCTGAATGGCCTCTGTGTGAGGAAAGAATGGACATGCGGGGGACGGGATGAGCGCCCGCCGTGGAAGTGGCATGGCGGTGTCTCTTTTCGGAGGCATGCAACTTTCATGTGACTGTTTGGCCCTAGACGACTGCATAAAGGAGGCCCAATTCCATCACACATAAGGCTAATTTCTATTGCCACCTCAGTTGCATTTTAATCAGCTTTCAAAAATGTCCGCGACGCGGTGATGAGTGATGAGTGCAATACGATTTTAAGATAACATAGGATAACATGGGAAATATAGTTTTGAAGAAAGTGAAGGTTGTCCTAGTAGATGAGATGATGGGCATACAGTTAAGATGATGCTAGAGAGAGGTAATCCTCTTAGGATCCACTTTTATCCAATATTTTGCAGTATAATGTTCGTAATTGAGAGAAATAGCATTGAATAGTAATTAATTTGATTGATCACATCATCATGTGCATAAATTTAGGTTGATACCCCTAATTACACCTTATTTCCCCGCGAAACTCGGATCAATTTGTCCGTAAGCGATACGAGTAGCGACTTTTGAAAAACCGATTCGAATGCGCGGTGGACGACAAAACTTTTAGTGGCCAACTTGACGATCCTCCTTTTTAATGTTCGTGGTTTGGTCGTTGAGAAGTGTGTGGGATAGTAATTATTCGAGAAAAAATACGCTTCGATGCGTGTGGTACCCTCTTAACCACATCATAGGCTCTTCTGCGGGAGTGAATTGTCACCAGTATTCACTGATTTATCAGGATGGATTCACGTTCATAAAATGAATAACTGTTTAACCCAAGCTTATTTATAATAAACGTTATATTAAAAAAAAGTTATTTTTGTCCAATATTCATTTAGAAAGTAATTATTTTGCCTAAGAAGGTTCATTTTAACTTATTTCTGCAATTTTTAAATTTTTACAATCAATAGTTTAAATAATACAGTCTAATATATCGGACGGTCATTTTTCAGTGTTGATTACATATTCAAAATAGTATAGAAAAACTTGATAATATAGAAAATAAATAGATCACATTTAGAAGAAAAATGAGATAAAAGTTATCAACATATTGAGCAAAACACTACAATAATAAGCTCTTATAAAAAATTTTTTTTTTTAAACCAACCTTTATATTTAGATTACAGGGGATGAGCAACGTTTATATATGACACAAAGCAAAAAAACTCAGTGACCCCGAAAAATCAAAAGTGACGTATAGGGGGGCTATAGGTTGACTGGGGGGTGGTTAAAGGGGGGTTGGAGAGAAAAAGTTATATTTTCATGTATTGTCATCGGAAATGAAGAAGTGTGCAAAATTTCAGCGTTTTTGCTTCACAGGAAGTGAGTCAAATTTGAGTTACAAGATTTGTACCAGACAAACAAACAGACAGGTTGGTGAGTTGATATAAAGGCTGGAAAAAAATAATTTACTTACCCGTGCGGGTGACTGAAAATTCTTTCAATGCCATGTTTCACAAAAATGCTTCTCAAGTCGATAAATAAATAAAATATTAGTGGGGTGGTGAACACAAACATCCATTTGAACTTAATATAGTATTAAAATGTAGCGCAAGTCAACTGGAGCCCAGAAAAAAAATTAAATATGAGTGTCCGATATATCGGACGCTATGAACTAATGGGTTAAGATAACTTCACACGTAATCTGGAAAGTTACTGGTATCTCAATATTGTCCCTCAATTACGTATAGTATTACTCTGAAAAATTCACCTTTTAAGAAACTTTTTCAAAGAACGGCGGTCCATTTTAAGATCCTCTAAGACTCTGACTCTCCAGCAATAACAAAAACAAAACAAAAAAATTCTTAAAGTCAAAATTATGATTCCTAACACTATGTTTATGTAGATTCCTGATAATTTCAGGTCTGTACAAAAGTAGGCATCTGGAATCTTGTAAATACACGTTCTAGTGGTTTAAACTCGTATCGTGGGATTGGTAAGTTAATACTCTATTCACTTTAAACGAAAGATAACATAGGACAACATGGGAAACATAGTTTTGAAGAAAGTGAAGGTGGTCCTAGTAGATGAGATGATGGGCATACAGTTAAGATGATGCTAGAAGGGTGAAGAGGAAGACCATAGAGAGAACAGGAATCATCGCGAAGTTTCATTTGAAAACATATAATATTATCACTGGATGAGAAAAAGTCCTTAGTGACTTAGCTACAGGCCCTATACCCTTCCATGTGATAGAAAATATAATGAGATGTCAACTTCACCCCCAAAAAAGTCTAAAGTAACACATACTTGGAAGGCCCCTCACTAGGATGGCCATTTACCGTGGGTATGGCGTTCTCAAACTTGGGTAATTTATTGTTATTATTGGGAAAGGGGACGCGCTTATGAGATGACCAAACAATACCCACTCTCGGAGGAGAAATTGGGAACGGTTCTTTGGATGCCGACAGCGGGTGGAAAGCAGCGTGCCGGGCTAACTACCGTAGTGGCGCGCGAAGAAAGCTAAAGTCAACACAGAGCTGATCGCGAGCAAACATTTACCCTCTTGGACGTAATCGGTGCGTAAGGGTGGAGGCAACTGGAAAAGGAGAGAATAAGGCAAGAGAACGAGAGGATGAGACAAAATATAGGATGAGAGCGAAGAGTAAGCATAGGAATTGTTCAGGGGTGCGAGAAGTTGGTGGTTTTGTAGCAAATAAAAAAAATTTGGTACAGTTGGTTGGTGAGATAGTGAGGAACTTTGGTTTGGTAAGGATAAAGGTCCATTCAGAGGGATTTGAGACTTAGATGCAGGAGCCTCTCTGCTGTAATCCATTAAATTGAGTTTTCCCTCAAATGTGTCTAAAATTTTATACTGTTAAAGAAGTCCTACACATGTGCTGCTACACGATTACGTATTTTGAAGAGTGAATGAAGTGTCTGAAGAGTTTTTTCCAGAGGCATGATCAGCCATTCATCGGCGGAGAGTTTTGAAAAATGTTTTCAATTATTTTGTTGTTAAGTGATATTATAATCAATTCCATTGCTCCATTATTCCATTACTCAATATTACTTGAATAAATAAATAAATATTAAATTATTATTGTGATACTTTTCCAAGTTCCATAATCCATTATTTTCGTCGGGAAAATTTTAATATTACAAATTCTAAATGTAAAACCACATTTGATTTTGGAGGTGGAGTTACAACAACCGACTCCTCCCCTTTTGTTGTGTCACTGCTGATTTGACTCGACTGTAGTGTATTTAATCTGAATTTGTTGAAGCGAGGACGCACCCTGTTCCCTTAGCCCAGATGCTCTTCTACATATTTTAGATAATTATGTAATACAAACGCTGTTGATACAATAGTTATTACACACTGTATTGCATACTTAGGAGGAGGTTCTGACTCCAGCCCCTTACAGAATGGGGGCCTAGAAGTAGTAGGAAATCCTCCTCCTACCTTTTGTGAGGCCCTGCGTGGAGAGGGCAATAGAGAGGTTAGTGTCATAAGGAGATGCTAAGGAAGGCGCGGGGGTGCGAGCTCGGTGGAGGCTGTAACACGTCCCTCCCAGGAGTAGGGGAGAATGGGAGTAGGGAAGGGAAAAAGGTGTATCGTACCCACCCTGCTGAGTTGTGACGCGGGTGGCCCACATTGAGTGCGCTCCGAAAGGGAGGAATGGGGGATGGGGGGGGAGGGGTTTCCTCTCTCTCCGTGTCTTGCGCTTTGCAGGACCATCAATTAACACCTGTGGGAGGGTGGCGGGCGGGGAATGTGAGGAAGGATGAGTTTTTCGGAATGACTGGAGAAAATGAGAAATGGCCGGGGTCGGGTGAGGTTTGGTTTGGTTGGTGGTGGAAGTGGGATGGGTCTTCTTCTCTCTCTCCTTTTCTTTCCCTTATGACGAGAAGAATAGACTCTCGGATGGCCCCGTCTTTACGCTAGTGCCGCTGCTCGGAGGAGTGGGAGATGGTGGTGCACTCTAGCGGGGTGTGGCAGAAGCTGGGAGGATGGGGAGCCGCGGTGGAGAATATAAAAAAAAAGGAAGGAAGGACACGGGGAGGTGAGCCACTGAAGGGCCGAATCGCTATAGTGGGCCTCACCATAAAATTAACACTGAGTAGCGAAGGTAGAAATTTTCCGCCGGGAACGTAGAGAAGGGGGATATAAATAGTTTCTTCTATGATGATACAGCAGTGGGGGTGCGTAGGGGTTGTGACGAGTGTGGGAAATGTGGAAAGGGGGAAAATGTGATAGTCATAATCGGCCGCTGCGATTTTCGTCCTTCCCGATTAATTTCAAAGAAATCAGCCATATACTATCCGCAGCGGTGTAGCAAGGATTTTGAAAATGTTAAGTGATATTAGTACCAATTCCATTGCTCCATTATTCCATTACTCAATATTACTTGAATAAATAAATAAGTATTAAATTATTATTGTGATACTTTGAAAAAATGAAGGGGGTTAAGCGGAGATTTTGGGGCCCTTTCGGGTTGTATGGAAAAACCCTAAGGCAAATGGAGGTACTACCCCGGAAAATTTTGGGATTTTTGGTGCTGAAAACTTAATTTTTAGGACTCAAAACAGTATTTTTTTGCAAGTATTTACATTAAGTTTTTATTGAGGCCATCTTACTCGTTTTTGGCGCCTAATTTTATAGGCTCAAGGTGTTGTAACCCAAAAATCATCTCCCGTAGGGTTATGCCACTGACTGCTACTGTAGATATGAAAAACATAGCGTAAAATTCGGTACTTGTACGTCAATGGCGGCGTATATAGTGAGAATTAGGGTGAAGTTTGGTCACTTTTGAATGAATGCGAACATATTCGCCGGTCTCGTTGGCGGCGAGTAAATATCACGAAATAGTAAATAGTGTAAAATGTTATAGCGTAATATTTAAATCTTGTCATCGCGGACAGTGTAAACGGTTTCTTTTCTGATTTTTCCCACATAAAATTTAATTAAATTAATTATATATTAGGAAGCTCATTTCGGAAAGTCACTATTTATAAGCAATATCTCCTGCTTCATTTAAACCATCTACAAAGCATGATACTTTCAACTGATGTACAATATGTTACTTAAAACTGTTTCCAGTTCGATTAAATCACAATTTTCATCAGCAAGCGATATCGTATAACTTATTTTTCTGTGTCATTAAAACTCAAACCCTTTTTTCTCTTGTGATAACATTGATACATTAATAGCAATCCTTTCATATACCCAACGAGAGTCTTTACAATATATTTTTTTCGAACATTTTTTAGCAAAGTACTCTTAGACACGACTCATCGTTATACTTACTGGCATATTTAATCATGTAAACGGAAGAATTAGATTTTACCATGTGATTGACAAATTAAATAAATATTTGTCGAAACAATTTCAATAAGCAATGAACTCTCACAATGACGAGTGACTCAGCGAATACCTTGGTTTTGAGCAAATATGCCAATTAAAACTCAAAGAACAAATTTATATTCCTTATCCGTAAATACAATATGTTACTTAAAACTCGGAGTCTTCCATAACCGAGTATCACAATTATTATTTTCGTATGAACGCGGAAAACATAACTACCATTAATATTGTTGCCAATATGTGTGTACCAAAAAATAGATTACAAAATGTCTCCGTGTAGGTACATGAAATGCCTAAACGTTGCATTACTACTTAGTAGGTCAATTTTAATATGCGTGCATTGTGGCATATTTCTATATCCTTCCGAAATATCATCTGCCCTCCATCAGCACCGAATCAAATCGACTAATTGCACGATCAAAAATTAATTGGAAATTTATCAATTGAAAGCTTCAATTAATATTTTTGTGCATCAAAATTGGCATTTATTGATTTCACAAATTCATAGAAATGGAATTTTCTATTTATATCATAAATACACTCTGAAGATGAGTCAGCACCTTCAGCTCTGTCGACCAAGCTTACCCATATATGCAGCCTGTATCACTAGGGAAAACAAGGTAGATGCATATGAATGACGAGTTATTCATATGCATCCCTCAGAGCTACTATGTGCCAGTTTATGTAGGGGTGAGATTGAAAAGGATAAATCTTGCAATTGGTTCGAAAGCCAAGGCACAAAACTTGCATTTAGGTCTGAAAATATTCTCTCCACTTATAGGTAATAATTTACTTTAATTTATTTTAGAAAATATATTACTTTTTTGTGAATATTTATGGTGCCTATTTATGGAAAAATATATGGTGCCTGACCGTGTTATTGGAAGGAAAGCAGATGTGTAATATTTGACTCTTTCCGCGTGAACGATGGTGAAATTTACATGAATTGCTATGAGAAAAAATACCCCTGGGAGGAGAATTATATCACTGACCTTAGGCTTTCCGGGACATTGCGCAGGCCATTACGGTATTCAGCTTACTGATTTCTCATCGCAAATTATTACATCGCATCAATTGCGGATTTGCGGCCTTTATAACGGGTTTTTCAACATCAACAACTTACAACACGCCATATCCATGCCCTGGTTAGAGATCACCTACCCAGGCGGGATTCGAACCCGCGACCTACGGACTGGCAGGCGAGGACTTAACCCCACCGCCACCGAGGCCGGCAAATTAAATGTCAATAAGGTATATTTACATTTCGTTAGAGGTCCTTGATAAGACAACGCAGTTTATATAGGGTTAAAGGGTGAGAAAGTTTTTCTGGGATATGTGCAAAGAAACAACATATATTGCGTAATTTTCCCTTGAATCGGCACATTTTATAACATAGTACATGACATCTATGATGACTTTAACAGCTCAAAAGATAGAAAATTTGAGGAAATGAATGTCGTCATCACTCGAAAAAGCTGAGTCGCTACTTTCCAACGCTCGGCGCACGTAGTCGAGGCCGGCAATGTGTTCGCCGACAACTTTTGGCGTAGTAAGTGGATTTTTAATTTTTCTTAATATACGTCTTCAAAATAATTCGATAAACCACTTAAATGAATATTTCGAGACAAATATGTTTTAAACGCTATTTTCGTTTCATTTTATGTCAAAAATTGGGTAACATTGGCATCCACCACTTGCATCTAAACTCAGTTAAAAATCTCTCAAACTAAGCCAGAATGAATGAAAAGAATTGAATAAATATAAGTATGATACCATTTTTGATAAAATTTTAACATTTCAGTTGGGTTTACATGTGCTAAATCTTTAAGATTTTCCAAGAAAACTGAAATGCTCCGTTCTATTGAAAGCTTTGTCATGTTTAGATGCCTTTATCTAAGCAAATGGGGCTTACAGCAATTGATATCCCGTTTTTTGATTGCCAACTATTTTTTTATATTATTTCAAAGTTTCGGGTTCCTTCTCGAATAATGTCATTTCATAATTGTGTCCACTTTTTTTCGATTCAAGCCTACCGCACGACTTGTTCCAAAGACTCATTTTCAATCCTCAGAGCGAATTTTCACTGCTCTGTCAGGAGAAATGAGAGTTAATCTGGATAGGATAGGAAAAGCGCGCCGTGAAGATGTAAAACAAATAGTTTTTTGAACCGGTGTCATCACCCGTTGTGATTGCCGAGAAAGGATTTTTCATTAAATGCATCGCGAAAATCTTCAATTTTTAATAGGAGATCATAAAAGCTTAAAGTGCAGCTAAAATCGACAAGGTTTTAAGCTGCTAATCTTCCAGAAAAGACAACAATCTTCTATCGTGTATCGTTTGGCACCGTGAAAAAAGAGAGCGTATATGTAAACCTCGGAAAACAGAGTTCAATATTCGACTCCCGAAACAAAAAAATCGAAATTGCATGCCCCAAAGAAAATCCACGCCACCCAAAAAGGTCATTCTTGAGAAAATCAAGTATTTTCCTGTCGAATGCAAGAAAAACCTGGCCTCCGGAGAGACAGGGAGTGCAATGTTCAGAGTGCATCCCATTCTCGCACATGCTGCTTCACACGTCTCCGGTCTCCTCTTCATATTCAGTCTTCCTCCTGCTCACACAGATAAAAGGTAACAAATCGACAAGCTGCAGGAGGTCTTTCTCTGCCGGGCGGCACCGAGGGCTCAAGGTGGTGCGACAAGGGGTAGGAGGCGGCCGCTGAAAGAAGTTTAGCTTGGCCCCAGCTGCCAAACTCCCAAAGCAACAAAAGGAGTGCTGGCTTGTGAAGGGAAAGAGAAAGCAGGGAGGGAGAAAAAAGCTTACGCGGCTGGAAGAGAATGGGAAGAATAGAGTCGGAAAAAGGCAGTACACGAGCAACTCGGCGGGAAATGACAAGGGTAATGAAGATGGCAGCAAGACACAAAAGTGAAGGAGATATTCTTTTGAGATCGTGGGTGGCTCGGCGGTGGTAGGTGGGTGCGGCCGTGGCGTGGTCGCCCGCCACAGTCAAATGGGGCAGTGTGGTTTGGCGGGCGTTCATTGATTTTTCTGCGGGGTGGTCGCAGGAAGGTGCTCTGCGTGGAGAATCGCCCCTCAGCCTCGCGAAAAGTGCAGGTATCCGTTCTGCCGCGGCACCCATATTTGGTGTATCTTAATCTACATACTGTAACCGCTAACTTCATGTAGACTCCAGTTTGAATGAGACTAAATGAAGAACGAAAATGGACTCTGAAAAACTGGGGGAAAATTTTTCCAAAAAAATATTTATCGTTTCCGGTAACCTTTGATGGAAAAATTGCATAGTGATACAATAAAATTAAATTACCAAACTCTTATTGCTTAAAGAGTTTGAATACGACTAACTGAACCACAAAAATGGACGCAGAAAAACTGCAAGCAAGATTTAAAAAAAATCAATCTTCCTCAGTGTCTTTTATTGAAAAAAAATTCCTTAATGAAATGATACAATAACTTTTAATCTTCCTCAGTAAAAAAGCATTTCATTTACTAGGGTTCCACTTTCAACGGCACTGTCAGGGTATTAGTCGTCAAAAGAAATGATGAATACACAAGTTACATGCTACGATTACAGAATTTTCAGTAATTATTATCGTAAGTTTTTCGTTGTTTTTAACTGAAATTTTATTTTTGAAACGGATTTTCATTATTTTTATCACGATTGTAATGAAAAAAGTACCACTGCTTACGAGTTTTCGAGCTAAGCACCGACTTATATGCCTCGTAATTTAAATGTAGGTAAGGTATAAAATTTCAACGAAAATAACGCATGCAATACATAAATATATTTGCTACATATGTTGGAAGTTTTAGGAATGTATCTTAAGAAAAAATGAGCTATTCATTTTTTAAATTTGAGAAAATGAAGACTCGTTCGATGAATCGTGCAGTGCTCGTGTCATCATTTTCATAGTAATCCTTAAAACCTCACCATCAATAAAATTAAATTCCCTTCAAGATCATCGATTCATTTAATATTCATCATTTGATATCTAAGCGAGCAAAAGTAGCTAAGCGGCAGTTGAAGATCATGATCGAAAGGTGAAGGTGAATAATCCTTACAAAGTTGATGCGTTTTCCACGTTAGTTGCTGTTGATCCTTGCATAGACTCACTGACGCTGGAATAGGAAATTAATATGTAGCCTTAAAATCATTTTAGGCAAAAAACGAGCAAGTTTATGAATGGCGGCATTCGTTTCTCTGTATCGCTTTTTGTTTTTTAGTTCTGACGCAAACTCCAGGCTAACTACTTTGCTAACAGTGCGCGTGCAGCTACTGGGCTACCTTTCGTACGGAATATCACAGATTATGAAAGTAGAAGCGAATAAACCTGACTGATTATCAGTTTTTTTCGTCGGACTTCTGTGTTCAAAATCAATAGACAAACGCTAGAATTGGTAATTGCATCCCAAGGTGAATATTTCAGGGATGGCAACAGAAACTAAACTAAATTCAAAACCAGTAAAATTTCAGTATTTTCGTTCCCAGGAGCGAATTATAGAAACGAAACGAAATAGATTTAAACCCGGGGAGCTAAACTCAGCGTCGAAACGAAATCGGAGTCAAAACTACTTCGGGTCGAAACTAAACTAAAATTCTGTGACGAAACTAAGCGTAGATAATGTTTCTCACCGGAGGGACCACGTGCTTCACCTTGGAACAGTTCAGTTTCGACCCACACACCGAGTACGAAGTATGGTTGAATGAAGTAGCGGGTCGGCCTACCGCCATTAGCTTCATGGGGCACTGAGGATTTTTACCACTAACAGGAGAACGGTCAACGCAAACGGGCCATTCGATTTTCGAGCTCAATGTTCTTGAAATTACTATTCCCTCTTATCCCCCTCCACTCAACTTCTGGGATCAAAACTTAACAATGAGCGGAGGAGTTTCGTTTAATTTAGTTTCGTTCCGGGGAGTAAAGTTTCGTCCCGGGTCGAAACTAAACTCCTTGGTGATTTTAATATCGTGCGGGAACGAAAATAAACAAGGCCTCGTATTTTCGTTTCGCTCCGGGTTGAAACGAAACATGTTCGTTTCGTTTCGAACTGGCGGTTTCGATGCGGCGAACTGTGTGATTCGTGAACAATTTTAGAGGAAAATCCGAGGAAAAAAAACGCTTTTCATCACCGTCAATAAGCATCATAGAACTCTTGATTTTTCCCGTATCCCTATTCTTCTGATTTTTTACATTAAAACATTTCCGATAGACTTTAAAACAGTACAGTAGTTGTTATCACCTTCATTAACTTCTGAATACGAAGAATCAATCTTTTGCATATATTTAATCTTTTTTGTAACAATGAGATGGAGAATAATTCCGATGGAGATCCTTATTACACCCAATGAACTTAACCTCAACTTTCTAATTGGTGTTCTGAGAAATAGGTACACCATTTCTCCATCCTCGCATCTTCAGCTAATCATCAGCCGATCCCCGTTAGACCTTCTGGGCCAGATGTGTCAGCAGGATTTTAGTATTTCTTTCCCGCACACGTCGAAGAGGAATTATTTCATTTTTCAAAACATTTCATTTTTCCACTCGGTTGTTGATGAGGTGGGAAGCTCATCATTATCAAAGACTTAACGGCTATCTTGGAAACGCTTATCACACTCATAAAGTTTTCTTCAAACTCATAGCAGATTCACCATTGGTATATTTTTATATTTCCCACAATTTTTTACACTTAATTTGCTGAAAACTGTTTCGGTATCATTGCTTGATCTCTTTATTGTAACAAACAAATATCGCCGAGCTCATTAAAACACGTCTAACTAACGCTTCCACTGACGAAGTAAACAATGAATACATCTGAAAATGTCATCATACTTCGGGGATATGTTTACCAGCATAGTAAAAAAATGTTGACAATCTCCAAACCAGCGAAATTTATAATTCCCGGTACAGATAAACACACCACTCATGTTAATATGTAGTTGTAATTAGGTTTTAAGAGAAGGTAAAAATAGTTAATGTAACGTGGTTCAATCGAAAAATTTCATTACTGTATCCGCTCTATTTATCCTTTTTTTAGCAATATGTGAGCAACTACTCTTCCAATACTAGGAGTTAATTTATTGGCATCCATCCTGTTGGTTGATACGCTCAAATTTCAGAAATTCTTTTAAATTTTGCCTTATATTGTATAAACATTTTTATAAAATATTTTTTTCACCACTCACAAGGGCCACAAAATTGCCAAGCATGGGAGCAGAATTAAAAATGATATTTTCTTGCTTTCAGTTGTCCTACAATGACCCGTCGAGAAAACTGTTGCACTTCACTCTCAAGAAGAAGAAAACACGGAGCAAAAGAAGCTCAATGCAATAAGTGAAGCCACCGCTGAATCCTAACCATGCCTCTTCATCCACCTTCCCCTACTTCTCCCTTTACTTTCACGATATATTTCGCTCCCTCTTTCTATTCCACCATCTCCCTTTCACTTCTCCGCAACTCTGCATCCGAAAGGCAGAGGCTCATTCTGTTCTCACGCAGGGACACGAGTTCCCGAACATATCCATACCTTCGAATATCTCGCATACTCTTCCGCGTACAAAACAGCTGCCGAAGAAATAAATAAACAAGCATATTCAAAAGTAATGCTTTTTTTCGGGGTAGGCGAATATCGAATTGCTTTTATTATTTCACCATAGACATGTGGATATCATATATTCGATATGTTAGTATCAGTTCATTTTCCTGGACCTTGAATGTCGAGGAATTTTTACTGTCTATGATTGTTCAGACGATTCGCCCGGATTTGAATCAAAGTACCTCTAATCATCAGCTCAATATACCACCCACTAGATCATCTTTCCCCTAACAATCCACAATAAATACTATAGATTGATTTAAGCTAAGAAGCAAATCAGGCAGTCTATAGTTACTCAGGTAGTAATGGACACTCGAAGATTATGGTAAAAACCAATATTCGTTGCAGTGAAAATACCATTTTTGCTATCGGGGAATATCAGTTCTCTGAGGAGGGGGAAGCGTAGTGACCCAGTCGGTAGAGCGCTGGGCTGCTGATCGGAGAGTTGCGGGTTCCAATCCACGACGAAGCCTTTAGACAAAGCTAAACAAAAAAACTCGAAGTTATTGGGGGTCCATTGAAAGGGAATCCCCCCTCACACCCTGTGATATTGGTCGTCTATGGCTGAGTCTTGGGTGGGAATTGATGCATATTCTTTGAATGACTCTTACCACTTTTATACTAGTGGGACAAAATATAAAACAGCTACCAAAAGCTCAACGTTTGGCGGCCAGATTCGTGACTGGAAATTTCAAAAGGAAGGCCAGTGTAACGGAGATGATAAACGTTCTACGATTGGAATACCTTGAATTAAGGAGAGAAACAGCGCGGTTGAAAGGAATTTTTAAATCCTATGTTGGTGATCCTGCATGGATAATATTAAAAATAGATTTAAATAGCCGCACTACTGTCAAGAAAAGATCGCAAACACAAAATAGACCCTCCGAAACAGCTACCTAACTCGTTGAAATATTCTTTCCTGCACCAGGGGAGAGGGGATGGAGAGAGATTGGAGCGGTCTTTCTAAGGTAGTTTTGGAACCCTTCCCACAAAATCCTAAGTCCTTAATGAGAAAGGTTGAATTGTAAGGGTCTTTTCATTATTTTATTTTACTATGTTTGGATTAACGTTTATAATGCATTACTTGTTTGTGTATATTTATTTATGTTTACCTATGTTACCACCGAAATATGATTTAGTTAATACGTACACAATAACTTTAAAACTACAAAGGATTAAAGCAATGTGTATCAAACACAAAAAACACGAGGCATAAAATGGAATGAAAATTGATAGTCAATTATCGGATGTAAAACACCCGAATCTGATCAATAATAAAAAATATGGAAAATCTATCATTATGGAAAATCAGATGCATTAAACAGGAAAAAATAAATGCTTGGAGTAACAGAGAGTGCGAATATGCCGACTAAGAGCTGAGAGACAAAATAAAATAAATAATTTTGACGAAGAAAAAAAGCTCGTAATAAAACAAATATATATTGCATGTCCTAATTTTCAGGCATTAAAAATAGATTCAAGTGGTAACTGAAGTTTTGGGGTTACCCTCGTCTTGATGTTTTATTTATTCATCATACGGAAGCACAGTAAATTTTTATCTTAAATTAACAGTGAAAATGGGTGCATTTACTCCTCATAATTTAAGCAAAAACTTATCTTAAACCACGCAGGGTGAAAAGAAGTGGAGCAATAAAATAAGAGCGTGTAGTAGTCACAAAGATACAACGAAACAACGTTACCCAACGTAACTGTTGGGTAGTTTCTCTAGGCTGTTGGGTGACGTAAATGTTACCCAGCACACTAGAGAAACTATAGTATTGATTTACTGAAGACTTAACGTCCTTCCACGCTAACATTTATGTCGCTCTCAAAAAGCAGTAGACCATGTTATGGTGTCCTCTGGTCTTAAAATACATTTTATATGATATACGATCCCATCAACGATTGGAAGCACAAACCCCTTCGTATGCTTCATTACCTCATAACTTTACGGTAACTTGAATTCTTCTCGAGTTAGCATCCATTTGTTCAGCTATCTACACCGGATTGCTATTCATAAACTTTAAATAACTAAAGAAATTGCCAAGACTAATTCATTTGCCGGCCTCGGTGGCGGCGGGGTAAAGTCCTCGCCTGCCAAACATGAGGTCGCGGGTTCGAGTCCCGCCTGGGTAAGTTCCCCTTGTTGTTCGCTTACGTTTCATTGTTGAATTTGTTGAATACCCTATTTAAAATGGCCTACGAGAGCTGTATTCGGAGGTTTGGGAATAAAATAAAAAATAAAAAATGTTCATTCATTAATTTAGAATCTTGTCCACATATAGTATGCTTGGCAATTTACGTCGTTCAGAAAATACAACTCTGTAGGTCCCATAGAAATAATAAATTAAGATATTTTGCCGAGTGTATTGGTATGGAAATTCCTTTTACCCGCGAACAATAAAGGACTGTAATGAACGCTATGCGTAATTTCGTTTTAGGATTCGCTTTTTACATGTAAACGGCAGGTGTCTTAACACCTTCCGGCACACACCTATTGAGGCGGCCTTGGGGGTAGTATGTAAAAGTAGATGTAGAGATCCTATGATGAATGTAAACGTAGGATGTATTATCGATACCTAATATCAATGCAAGAGACGGATTGCGAGGTACTATATAAATGCAGAACTACAAGAGAGATATAAGATTGGATTCAAACAAAAATTGTCAATTACAAAGAACGACAATGAGAAAAAAACTATAAAAATCGACTGAGGTCGGAAATACAGCGGCTGGTAAAATTGTGTGAAGGGAGTTAAAATGGGTCGGTGTCGTCTGAAAGTGCCTCAACCCTTAAAGGACTAGAGGAGGCCTAAAAAGTATCCACCTCTTTATTTTTTCAATATTTTAAGTATTCATTCACCCAAAACTTTTCACAGTCACAACTAAGACTGTTATTACTACTCAACCCATACTCGATCTCCAAAAACAATTTTCCAAAACTGACCTGAAACTCATCCGTATCGTCCTTACTCTCTCATTAACTTTCCTGAATTATTTGGTAGATACAGGTTTAAAACTTCGTAGTATTGTCAAATATAGGTTTTTAAAGATAAATACATCTTAATGCATATTGAACGTTCTGTTCATTGTATGTAATGAGAGCGTAAGTTTGTCAGTGGACACAAAGTAACCTTGCCTTGGTCCAACTTGTGACAAATATTACTCGACTTTTAAGTTTTTGGCTCAAGTTTATGAAAACTTGTGAACCTGTGACAGGTTCTGAGTGCACTTGGTCAAGGACATTATGGCGACGATTGAGCGGAATAGCGAATGCGACCGATAGGGCCAACGTGGAACTTCAATGAGGATTGACTCTCTTGAATTGATTGAACTGCCAAATAATTCAGTAGAGTCCATGAAAGAGTAAGGATGCTAGGGATGAGTTTCAGGTCAATTTTGGCAAATTGTTTATGGAGGTCGAGTACGGGTAGAGTAGAATAATGGTCTCAGTTGGAGTACTGTAGAAATTTTTCGTTCATAATTCATGACTATGTCTTGAGGCCACAACGAAAGTACTAGTCCCGTCAATAATTTGTAGAAATAATCGAAACAAAATGATACTGAGTACGCCTCTAATGATACTGAATAGTTCGAATACTATATTGAATAGCTAGAATTATGATTTCCTCTGAAGCTAATTACTGCGTTCAGGCAAATGGACACTGCATTCTAACACCATCACTTTAGTTGATTGACAGAATCATCTGTACTGAAACGAAAAACTAAATCCCTGTTTTTAATATTCCCTCTTCCCGCGTAGGGTAAAATGAGACATCATTAGCCTATTACGCATCTCATTTATTCGTTGAAATGACAGTTGATTAATATGTTAGCAAAGGGCATAGCCAGAAAAATGTTGTGGGGGTTCACCGATGGGGTTAAATTCATGGGGAAATCATTTGGAGGGGATACACTTAAGCTTATTCATTCCAAGAATTTTTAGGAAGTTTGAATCACACTTGCCTCCGCTTTGCGAGTGAGTACTATTTCTTAATTTTCAACTAAAAATTCAACTATCTCAAAGAAACAAGGGTCTTTTTGTATTGTGACTACACATCTCACTTTCAAGTACTTCACTTTGGGAATAACAATGATCCGCTTTCAGCCAACTTTCCAACACAGTTTCAAGAGAAAAAAAAGCTTGGGCGGCTGGTGCCGCTTAAGCTCTTAATCGAGGAAGAAGAAAACATCATCTCGACTAATTCGAGCGGGCAGCAAGAGACCCTGATGGTAAAAGGGAAATACCCTGAAGGGCACAATGAAGCTCCTCAGTGTCCTCCTCCACTCCTCCGTGCTTCCGTCAGGCTTCAATGGAGACAACGGAGAGAAATAGTCGAGAGAGAGAGAGAAAAAAAAGATCATTTGTGTCCATTCCGCCTCTTCCGTCCTCCCTCCACCCCTCAAGCAGTGCGCGTGCTAGAGGAAAAATTCACCCCCTCCCACCACCCTGCGTGTGTTTGTGAGCGCCCCTCATCCCAGGCGTGCGTTTCGCATTCCGTTCGCCCTCCCATTCTCTGCTTCCTCTCTGCTCCGGCTGCTGGCGTTTGGGTGCCCCAACGGAGAATTCCTGCGATCCCTCTATAACGTCTCCATCACCACCGCCACCCTAGGTGGGCCTCCTCCCCTTTACCTTTTAAAATATCCCCACTACTATGCCGGGGCCTCCCTTCACTACTCCCAAGAGCCGACGGGACACCCCTTAACTCAACCCCTGGAGAAGGGGGATGGAGGGGAGGGAGAGGAAGAGAGAAAGGGCCCTAAGAAGAAGATATGCGACCGTCTTTGAAATCTCTCTCTCTCTCTTTCCAAGTGAGGAGGAATGGTGTACAGGGAGCGAAACGCGGTGTGGTGTGAGATCGTGTGCCCCGGACTGGTGAAGGTGGGTTGGGGGAAAGCCTTCTTGGGTGGGTGGCTCTTTCCCTTACTGCGGCCTGGAAAAAAAAGGCAGTAGAGAAAGGTTTAAAGGTGAGGGAGCTGGGTGCTCTCCCGTAGGCGTGGGAATGGGACGCGGCGGGGGTGTGGTATTGGAGGGAGTGGGAGGGTGGTGTGTGTGGCAGTAGTATAAGAAGGTGCCTCTTTTCGGTTCGTCTCTTCTCAGGCCTCTCTCTCCCTCTCTTTCCACCTTTGTCGGTCCCTTTCTTGGCCTCCGTGGATGTGCGTGGGGCATAAACGGGGGAGTTGTGGGTGGGTGTCGAGGGCTCTCAAATGGGTGCCCCGCGATAGAAGCGATAAGGGAGAGAGAGAGGGAGGATGTTCGGGTGTGCGCGTAGAGAGGAGCTGAGTTGGAGGAGGAAGAAAGAGAAGTGAGTGTACCTATAAGAGAGGAGAAAGAAAGCGACGAAAGGAGGAGAAAGACTGAGAGACAGAATTATAAGTGCTGAATGAGCACGGGAATGTAGCAGGCTTGGACAAGAGATGATAAAAATCTCGGAGCGAAGGATGTAGTATGAGGAAAAAGGAGTTGAGTCTCGAAAGAGAAGTGAGGAAAGAGAAGTGAGTGTATAAGGGAGGAGGAAGAAAGCGACGAAAGGAGGAGAAAGACAGAGAGAGAATTATAAGTGCTGAATGAGCACGGGAATGTAATAGGCTTGGACAAGATATGATAAAAATCTCGGAGCAAAGGACGTAGCTTAAGGAAAAAGGAACTGAGTCTCGAGAAAGATAGAGTCATGGGAAAGAACAGGGAGGAAGAAATGAAGGAAATATAACGAAGAAGAAATTTAATGCTCACACAATGGTTTTGGAAAGCAGCATGTAAAAACGTGGGAATAAGGAGAGGAGGAGCAAAGTGTAGATAGTAGATATGACAAAGAGGAAGAAAGAGGACTGGAGGACTGAATACTAAAGTTCAATGAGAAAGAGAAGTGAATGTTTAAGAGAGATGAGAAAGAAGCTACGAAAAACGAAAAAGCTACGGAACCAGAAGACAGAGAGAGAGGATAGAACTGCATAATAATTAGTGTTCAATGAGGACGGGTAAGTAGCAGGATTGGGCAAGGGATGATAGAAATCTTGTAGTGAAGGACGTAGCTTTAGAAAAAAATGTAATAAGTCTCGAGAAAAGATAGGGTAAAGTGAAAGAAGTAGGGGAGGAAATGAATTAGATATAACGAAGAAGTAAAGTAATGCTCACACAATGGTTGCGGAAAGGGGCATGTAAAGATAAGAATTAAGGAGAAGGGAAAGAAAGCTACGAAACCAGAAGACAGAGAGAGAGGATTTTTTTTTTAGTATTCTACCGATAAGGTAGGTTTCTATGGAGTATTCAAGAAGTGATATGGGAGACTCCCTTTCCTTCCAGTGCTGCCTTGGTCACTTCACTGAAGGCCTACTCCCTTTCAATCTATCTAAAAATCCTATTCTTTTGCTTCCCCTCCTTCGTTTCCCTAACATTCTACCCTCTAACACCATTTTCAATATCTCCTCCCCGCTAAGTATTCGCTCCATCCATACATTCTGTCCCCTCCGTATCTCATCTGAAAGCTGCCTCTCCTCGCCAACCATAACCAGCATTTCGTCGTTCCTTTTCCTCTCCGTCCGTTTCACCTTCTCCATTCTTCTTACCCACATCTCGAATGCCTCCAATCTTCTCTCGCCTTCTTTCCTCAGAGTCCACGTTTCCGCACCATAGAGAGCTACACTCCAGATCAAACTCTTCACTAGCCTTTTCTTTAAACTCTCACATAACGATCCTCTCAGAAGCTCCTTCCTGTTCATGAACGCCTCCTTTGCTAATGCAATTCTCGGATAGAACTGCATAATAATTAGTGTTGAATGTGGATGGGAATGTAGCAGGCTTGGGCTGGGGATAAAAAAAATCTCGGAGCAAAGGATGTAGCTGAAGAAATAAGGATCTGAGTCTCGAGAAAAGATTACGTCAAGTGAAAGAACTGGTTGGAAGGAATGCCTTAGATGCGACGAAGAAGAAAAGTAATAGTCACGCAATTGTTGTGGAAATAATCATGTAAAATTTAGGAATTAGGAGAGGGTAAAGAAATCGATGACAGTAAAAGTGAAAGAGATGAAGAAAGAGAACCAGGAGACAGAGTATTGAAAGAAAGAAGTGAAGGCGAGAAAGGATTATTCATGAAAAATTACCTAATACATATCACAGAAGACACTCGAAACGTCATCAGAAGAGCTCTACGCATTTAAAAACTCAAAGGTAAAAGCGGATAATTAGAGAGGGTAACACAAAGTTAAGGGAGAGTTGCTGATTTGAATTCAAAGCTAAAGAGCGAGGGAAGATAATATATAGCAAGAATGAGACATGATGCTTTGGCTGAGACTCTGAAAATTAGAGCGAGCCTATGTATACAATCGTAATTGCGGTCTCCAGATTGACTTCAATTTGATTATAATTACGCTAGCTAATTTTATTATTTCCGGCTTTAGACTGAAAGTTGTATGAAGTATTTGGCATTGAAGTAGAATATTTGACCACTTACGGCACGAAAGTAACGGCTCATTTCCATCTTTGCAGCTGGGGCAATGACTTACTCATTGAAGGATTCAATTTTAAATTTTAACGGCCGTATTCATAGATTTCCGCTTAAACACGCTAGTAGGGCGACTAACTTAGTCGGCTACTAAGACCTTTTAGTCGCCTACTAAGATATGGTATTCATGGATTCTATTGCGTGAGCTACTACGAGCTACTAACTTAGTATGCTACTAACCAGCTCGGCAGCCGATACTCGGTAGCGATTTGGGTTCAACCCGCTAGGCTACGCTTGACAACACTGCATCTGACTCCTCCGCGGCGCGGAAAATTCGTAAAACTTTCAAACAAAAGCGATTGATTCAGCAAAATGCATTGAAATTTTTACTTTATAGCGGATAATTTGATGTGATATCGCATTGCAGACATATTTTTTGATTGCTGTACACAAAAATTATGCAATACCATTGGGAAAGAGTAGATTAATGAGTAATACAGAAGCATTTGTATGTTTGAGATGCAGTTATTGTTGTACAAACGGCCGTGTATTCATTGATCATATACATTAGATATTGTTTGCACTTCCGATATTTGTTTCCATTAGTGTATGCGTGATTAGTATGGAAAAACATAACTAGCAACGTCAGTATCATACATATCTGTATTCGGAAAGCAGAAATACACCTCAATGTCGGAGTAGAAACGAAAACTTTTGCAATGGAGAAATGAAACGTTAAGAAAATAACGTTGAGATAAATGTGAGAATGATACACATTTATTATGTTACAAACACCTACGTGCGAGCAATTAGTAACATCTGTTTGCAACTCCTAAAATGTTAGTCAAGGAAACAACAATCTGCTTCGCTACATTTAAATATTTCAAATATTGACAGCGTGCGGAAATATACGGCATATACTTTACTAGAGGAGGTTAATGTAAAAAACAAAGCATAATTAACGTAACTTGTTTTACTTATTTATTGCTGATCATATCACAAATAGCACTACAACGCACACAACATTTCACTTCACATTTCACGAGCTGTCTTTATGACACTTATAATCCGTACATTCTGAATCAACTGGTTCAATGAAAAGCTTGACTCACACTTAATTTAAAACACTATAACGTAACTCTAGTAAACAATGATAATCAGTTTTCCAATCACTCTGCACACACCAAAAGAATTTGCACTCGTTGACGTTCGAAAGAATTCTTCATATATCACTTCCCACTCATCACTAATGATTTAGAATCAGTTGATGTTATTTCACATTACCATTACGTAGACAATGAAATAAATAGGCTGAAACAAATTTTTAAACCAGAAATTGTAACATCAACAAACTTCCAATCTCACTCTCCTCTATCATGCCTCGTTCACATTACGATCGTCCGAGCCGTCGTCGGAACTATCGTGCATTCACATTACGATGGTTGAAACCTGTGCTGCTCTCTAGTGCTGACATCTAAAGTGAACGGGAAATTGATGATTAGCAAAGCTGTTGATATATGCATGGTCAAGATATTACTGTTTTCAACGTGTATTTACCGAATAATTTTTCTTCCGCCCATATTCTTCCTTCCTAGGACAAATCCATGAAATGTCCATGAAAAAAATAGAGCTTCACGAGCATTTCGTCTTTCTCTTGTCGCTTCCGTTTCCGGTCTCCCAGCGCCTAACCATCGTAAAGTGGCAACGTTCGGAACTACGTCAACTATAGTCAGAACTTGCATTCACACGGCTAGTTCGGTCAACTATCGTTAGGACGACGGCTCGGACGATCGTAATGTGAATGAGGCATCACTCGTACCGTAACCAAAACAAAAACAACAGCGCAACGAAATACGCGAAATGTAAACACTGCCGAAAACTCACGATAAAGTGACTAAGGAATATAATCAAACACAAATTATAAGCGTACAAACGAATGAAAATTTATAATTGTTTGCTGTATCCCTAAAGAACAACTGCTTCAAATATGAAACATATCCCCTTCGCAACAGCTAGTAGATACCTTTGATCGAAATGGTTAAACCAGTATGAAAGAAATAAATAATTTTGTCGAAGATCATACACTCACAAATCACTTCACTTGTCGCTTCACTCTTTACTTCATCGTCTATATGCAATCAATTCACTTAGGGGCGCACTGAATGTACAAATTGTGTTCACTTACACTAGAGGCACAAGTTCACTGCAAGTCGTAGCTTCCTCGCAGCTACGAAAAATTTTAAATTCCTGTCAACAATTACACTACATACGTTGCCTGCCTTACTTGGAGAATGGATTCTCGTATTCCATTTTGGCACAAATGCATAAAAACTCTATAACAGTATACAAATAAAACCGGAGTTCGATCATCCACAACGGTCCGCCATATTTAGTAGCTCCCTTAGACAAGGCCGGAGGGCGACTAAGAACCGGCTACTAAGATAGTAGCATACTAAGCTTAGTAGCCCTTACTAACGATCTATGAATACCATTTTGCTAGTATGCTACTACTTAGAACGCTACTTGGGCGTTAGTAGCTTACTAAGGAAACTATGAATACGGCCGTAAGATTCTATAGCTCTCCGAATGCTATCATTTTCATTCGGAAATACAGAATAACATCCCTACTGAGCAGGTGAAAATCCTAAAGCAAAAACGTTTAGCTCATTCATTTATTTATATTTTTATCTAAAATGTGCAGGTAATATTAAAAGTATAAATGGTAAAAAAAAAGGTAGATCGATCACAGATATGCGTTCTCTTTCAGCACGACACTCGGATGTGGAATGCACGCAAGAAACTGCCTACACTATTGTTTTAACGGGATACAGGAGAGAGAGATGCAGTAGGATATATGCTGAAAGAGGCCATGGGAAAAGCTGAAAGATATGATGCATGGGGAAGAGGAATAGAAGGGTGATGAAGCAGGTAGGACATTAAGTTATGTGAAGATACGAGAGAGTAAAGAAGAGATGGGATAAAAGCAACTTAATCTTGTGAGGAAAAGAAGAGGCTTATTCATGAAGGCCACCAGGCAAGGAATATATGTAGTGGGAGAAATACGACGACGCTAGCCTTTGAGCAGGATGACGCTTATACACTTCATCCTTCTTTTCCTTTTTGTCGCCCTATGGAATCTCTTATATAGTTAGGCATTCATTCTGCCCTCTGAATCCCATTGTGCCATGTGATTGGACTCCTGTTCAGTCCCGCACGAATTAGAGTGAACTTTATATATATGTGTGTGTGTGTATATATTTTTTCCTTTTTATAAGATTCGCCCTCCCCGGAGAAAGAGACAGAGGTGGAGGCGCGGATCGGCCATTGTTCACGAGATGAATGGTCCGGGCGGGGAATTTATATCCTGGCCTATGAATGCATGTGCACTGCCAAAATCACAAACGAAGCCGGTTGTCCACTGCCATGTAGTAGGTAGGTAGGTAGTCTTCGTCACCGACGTAAATCTCATAGATGGAGGTGTGCTACACGACGTTTTTTTAAAGAATATATGCGGAAGAGGAACGAATTACAAATAAGGCCCTCTCAAATATCCCACACAATCGATGGCGATATAAATTCCAGCGCAGTGTTAAGTTATTTAAAAACGGTGTATCAGGATATCACTCCATTAGGATAGTGCCGTATTTATTGAAAATACCTGTGCTACGTTAAAACTATATTTATTGATCAAGTTCAAAGCGCTGTTCGGAATTTTTATTAAATTTATTTTTCATGGATTTGACGCTAAGATAGTGGATGGAAATTTTAAGGATGGATAATTCTAAGGCGGAATGGAAAAAAGTGAGATAAGGATATTAGTTTCTTAAATAGTCATAATAGTTATACCATAATCGAGGAATAAGTACCCTTTCCAGACAACTTATATCCATTTGTGAATAATTTCGAGATCTTCCAAATTTTATTATATTTCTGGATGCAGCATATGGAAAAATGTAAAATTAAACGATTTTAATGAGGTTTTAAGTGCTCATAGCTGTCTATTTTAATGTTTTAAATGGATTTTAAAGAAAAATTCCGAATCATGGATTATAATTTTTTTATTCGCCTTTCGCATGCGTGGAAAGAAAATGAGTCGGTTGGAGCGAGATGCAAAAGGACTACGACAAGAGTGAAATAATAAGGTGAAAATATGAGAGACAGGGCATCCAGATGGAAAATAATTATCATGAAGAAATAGATATGCGGTTTGTTGAGGTGAATATGCTCTCGAAGGGGAACAAATGAAATATAGCAGCGGGCATAATGGTATTCTGAAAAAGTAGAGATAGCATTTGGATTAACTTAATCATGCAACGGATAGAATAAGTAGTTTGATTTATAAAAATAGTTTTAAAACGCAGGTAGTCTTCCATCAGAGAGAGAAAATAGTGGCTATTCGCAAAATGAATGCAATATATAAGTAACTACTAAGTAGGTACTGGTCCCATCGAAAATACTGAATAATTTAGGAAGCAGTGATAGGGGAAGCTTATTTCAACTGCTATGCCGGAGACATAAATAAGGAGCATTCCCGTCACATATGAAAAAATTGCCTAAATTGAAAAAAATAAATAAAAAATAATTGGAAATTACAGACATTTGGAAATATTTTGATGTGCCATAATGATATCAGCCGAATTTGAAAACGCTAAGATTAATATAGAGAAGAGTGGAACGCTGTAGTGAGAGAAAACGTGAACGTGAACCGATGAAGATTCGCTGCGTTCAACGCCCGATGAAAGTATGGAGGAGGATGGAGAATATGATGATAAGAGCGGAGAGGGGAACGAAAGAAGAAGCACTCAGCATGTTGAGTGAGAAGCAGGCGAAGATAAAGAGGTGATGGTTGGAGCATGCGATAAATGGTGAATGCATGTTGAAGGACGGTAGAGGATATAGGATGAATGGGAAAGATGCATGGTGCACTCGTAAATCTGGTGACGGGAGAACGGCGATATTCTAAAATTGTGAAAACACATATTGCAATATTTTCAATTGCAAATAATGGCAATAAATAAGAGAATTTTTACATTTTCCCTTAGATATGTGTAAAAATACCTCAGACGAAAAATGAAGTGCCGTGACCTGCCGATAAGTAGGGTACTAAAAATTGCTGAAGGGGATATTAAGATTGGAATCTTCTGGATGGTTTTCTTAACAGCATAATTAGCTAATCCTTTTGATAAAAAATTGGGGATCGTGGTTCACATGCATTTCAAGGTTGATCTGGTTTAATCTTTCTTGGTGATTTTTAAGGCTCTATCAATCAATGGTTCAACCCAGATGCTGGTTCGGATAGGTAAGGTTAGACCTCATCTTAGGCTAAAACACTGATATGTGAATTTTCTAACATTCAAGGTAGTGGGGCCAGTTCCTTTTCTTCGGCTATCTTGAGCGTCAAGGATTTGTTACTTGGATTTATCCGAAGGCTTCATCCGGAGTATGAAACATGGGGCAATTGGCAAGAGGTCAAACGGCTTCCCACTAGGCCACCGCGCTACTCTATGATTGATCGTGATGAAGCAGAAGAGAAAGTGCAAAAATTCCGCCGGAGAAAAATCCTACACCTTCACATAGCGACAGACCATAATGTTATAATATTTCTGAAGGAGACATATATATGTCGGATTGATAAGGAAGGACTCACAAGTAGCTTATTTGGATATTTTTTTCAACGCAAAATCTGGGTTTATAGTTCAAGATTACATTAACGTGTATATAGGAAAACTCCCAATGTATTTTAGAGATTATACCATAGTATTTTCACTCACATAAAACACTTTTCCCAAGACAAATATATTATTTCAAATCAAATTCCGTTACATTCACAACTCGATAAGAATACTAATAAGTACACCCTTCACAAAAAGCGACCTTCTTCTTGTGCCGGAACCTCTGCTGCTCCTCTGCGGGGCCCCTTTTTTCAGAAACCCATCAGACCCCCAAATACCCAGCCCGCCCCTTCTCACCCCCGTCGTGTAATTGAGCGGCAGTCGAATGCCGCTCTTGAGTCAGAGAAGGGCCCGGGAGTTAGAAGGGACCCGGTCGTTTCCCAACATCGCCATTTTAAAGACAAGGAGGAGGGCCGGGCATCAATCTGCGAGGGTCGGGAAGGGACTAACTCTCCAATTTTCCTTCTCTTCCACCCCGAGGAACAGCGGAGCGTTTGTGAAATTAATGACAAGGCAACGCCGACGAAGCAATTTGGAGAACAAGTAGGAGAACATGTGTGTGTGTGTGTGAATGTTGTTCGCACTTCTTGAAGTATCGCGTGCGCGCGGTAGGTGTTCTTAACAGCTCACGTGACAAAAGTTTCTCACCATTAAAAATTAGAAAGACGGACTTTTTTCCATGGGCCTCTTGGTAGGGCACCTGTCCAGGTGTATTGTATTTGTATCTATCCTGGGTGGTCTAAGGAGTTATGCATGCTTATGTGTCTCGCAAAAAAGCAATATTTATCATTGCCGGATGAATCATTTTCTATCGGTAAAGCCTCATCAAGCTATTTTTAGTCGTATATCACGATTGCGACCGTAATTACTGCCTGTGTATTAAGCTCTACAAATAAGAGGATGCAAACATCATCTTTCAATTTTCTCATCTTGGAAGGTTAAAATGATTTAGTCAACAGGCTTTCAAAGATAATAAGCAACCTTACATGTCATCTGTCTAGAACATTAGATATGATTAATTACCTTTAAGGTGACAAGTTGAAAAATAATGATGACCATCACTCTTAACAATTGTGAATGATAAGAATCTAATTTAATTGGCGAAATTCGGGCCAAATGTTCAGTCACAAAATCGGTCGATAATAGCATGCAGCATTTTAAAACCTTTAGTATGTTATCATAATTATAATTTGAAAAAATTTGAACATCCCTGAATGATATTGGTGAATTATTCGGAGGAGGTGACCGATAGGTGAGGTCATTGGCACCATGAGTTCAGGGAAGGGAGGGAAGCGTGGAGAGTAGTTCGGCGTTGGCATTAGCCTACTCTCACCAAAAGGTACCAAGGAGACCACGGCCCAACGTCCCATCCAACGGACGCAATGCCGAACTTGAAGTACCCTCCGCAAATCAATCGAGCATATATCTAGAATTCTCAGCATATTTTCTGCCGCTGCCGGGATTTGAACCGCCCCCACTGGGTATTAAGTACTCTGGTCACACCAAATAGATCTCATCATTCATCACATAGTTACTGGGGCTAACTTATTTTTCCCTGACTTATTTAAGCTTACACTACCAACGCAAATTGCAGGAATAATGACGTCGACATAGGAAAGCATTAATTCAATTACTCACAATAGACTAATGTTAGGGATTCCTGACAGAAAAATCCTTTTTCCCCTTAACACGAACGTTTTATTTTTTTCTTCACATATATTTAGACTAATTTCCCACTAGACATTCACGTGTACGAATTTTGTGAAAGTATTTTTCTCTGCTTGACATGTTATGAGTCGTAAGAAACTTTGGAGAACGAGCTTTGTCCCTTGAAGGAACGATCACTTCAAAGCCCGTTTGGAGGCGTTGTCGGCCATGCGGGTCCGCTCACCCCCAGCGCCACAGCCGTGAGATGGTAAAAACAATGCCTGGAATTTATTGCCATGAGAGATGGGTGAGGAGAAGTAAAAATCTCCAAAGAGGGACAGGAAGGTAAAGCATGGAAGGAGAATTCGTAAATTACGACTAGAACTCCATGTGGTGGCCTCGCACAAGGCAGAGAGTCTTACGGAAGAGCCCAAAGGGATATGGACCTTAAGACTACAACTGCACGATTCACAGAAAAATACTTTTTACAAATGCTATAACATTTTTTAACCTATGTAGACGATTCCATCGAAACAAAAAAAACAAAATAATATTGTGGACAAAGTGCATTATTTAACCCTTATGTAACAATAATAGTTGCCGGCGTGACTTTGTTAAATTGATTAATGTTGATTTTTTTAAATCTTAAATAAGAGATTTTTACACATACAATTCAACTTCAACCGATTACATCGCGGTTTGACATAATAATAAAATCACTGCGTAACTGCGCGTCTTAAACGGTCGAAGTAAAGTTATGGATGTATGATGAACAATGTTTTTTTCCGTTTCATCAACAACACTCATTTATTTAAATTAATTTTTACAGCTAAATGTAGCATATGCAGTTACAGCACATGTAACAAACCTGTTTATGACAATGCACATCATAAGTCTGTAAATAACGGTGACTAAACTACAGAATTGATTCCATTGAAAAATGTTATTTACTATGATCCGAGGAAAAAAAGGCATTCACATATATTATCCTTATGAATTTATATTAATTCACATTATCTATCTGTTGAACAGCATACCTATTTTTATTTTTTTTTCGCTTCTATCAATTCTGGGTATACACTAATTGTCTCAAAATAAGATCCTCTGTGTCGTGCTAAAAGAGATCCTTTCAAAATTGCTCGAGCAACCTGAATCTGGCGCTTGCTTAGCGAATAGTTCTCTTCCTATTCTTTGAAAAACTTATGCTGCACACATTGCTTATGCGCAACAGTTTTTAGAAAATTGCCCAGCATTCATTTTTATATTACTTAAATAAATAATTTCTAGTAAAAACTAAACCTTCCTGCCTCTACTCCTAAATGACTGCCGCGTGTTTGAGGCGCAACCTGCCTAATTAAGTGTGGTAACATTCCATTGATTTTTCGTCTGAGGATCTTTGAAGCCACAATTGAATCATATTTGAATATCGGGACATCAATTCTGAAGAAGAGTGTTGAAGATAAAGTACTCTTTTGAAATGGACCACATATTCAAGAGGTTACTAATAAGGGAAGGTCTCTATGGTGAGGAAATATATATTTGAGGAGTAAGAATTATAACAGGCTTTTTGCGCACGTGCTCAACACGGGTACCAAGGAGGACCTTTTAATACATTTATATATTTTTATGCTGAATTACATCTTTCGGGATAATTTTAGGGTAGTATATAGTGAACTTCGATTAATTACATAGAACATGTATTGCTATAATTTGGAATCTCGGCATTATTAGACTCATGAAAGGGCAATTCCGCTAGCAATTATAGAAGTAGTAGTGCCACTTCGGTAAACCTTTATCTTATCTATATAATTAGTATATGAGGCTCAAAAGTACTCACTGAGGGTTCACCAGACCCAAATATTCCCTCAAAGTGAGAAACACGCGGAGTTTTGCCGAGGATGAGAATGAAAAATGGCGTTGAAGTCGGCGAAAACAAAGGAATCGGTAGGCAGGACAGGAGAGTATGAAAAGCATTCCGTTACCCAACTGCCAACTACTCGGATATTCCCCCTGTAATCGTCTCATCTCCGCACCACTCAAATATAATAGAAGACGACGGGGAGGGTTTTAAAAAATTACGTGGGAGGATAGGTAAAAATTGCTGAGGTTTAGGGATAGCATGCTCGGCGAAATAAGGAAGGGAAAACTCCAAAGAAGTTTGGAACGGAAAGAAATAATAGAAACCCAAAGAAACTCGAGCTTTCATTGAGGTGAAGCGCACTCAATTACCGAATTGGTTCCATATCCTAAACTCTCTCCTCTTAAGGAAACAATGAGCTGTATCCTATCCCAGGCACGTTTCCCCCTTCCGGCTCTCAGGCAAACATTTTCGTCGCACAAGGACCCTCTGCACAAGCCTACGCCACCCATGGCATTAGCCGCCGTATTTTTTGAGCACAAAACCCAAGCGCGGAAAAGTTAAGAGACTTCGACTAGCGGTGTAGTGCCGAGATGAGGGTAGAGCAAAAATCCTTGCAAGGGAGGAGTATACCTGTGTATTTGCAGTTAATTATACCACACGGGGGAGTGTTCGAACTGGGCACGGGCTCAGGGGGAGAAAGACTCCCGGGCCAGGGTTTTCCTCTTGAATGGTAGGGGAATGAGGGTTCACGAGGGGGAGAATTAAGAGCGGTGTGTGGTCTAACAAATGACATGCGACGGGCGATGCGGCCACCAAGCCGAAAGGACGGAGCGGGCGAGAATGAAAAGGCCGGCGGAACGAATCAGATGAGTGGTCCCGGAAGAATGGAGTGAGAGGAGGGATTTCTGGCTAAAATACTCGTGCTTGGAGCTCAAGAAGGGGATAAAGGATAAGTGGAGGGAAAAGAAAAGGGAAAAATGAGGTAAATGGGGGTAAGGAGGTGGATTTCTTCTCGAAAGCCGAAGAAAAGAGAAGTAAGCAAAGTGAGGAGTTTCTCTCTCTTTCTCTTTTGAGTGCCATTCTATGTGCGATGCGCTTATGCATGCAGACTCCCTCTTGTTGTCCATGCTGTTGCTCGTCCTCAAAGGATGGAGCGGCACAAGGAAATGTTTTGGATGCTTCTCTACTCCTTTTGGAGTCATAAGAATCCTTTCCTTTGTCCCTACATAGAGTAAAAGGGCAGAAATGTCTAATGATACGGAAAGCTGATGGCAAACTGAACACAGAGGCCAGAATTTACTCAGATTTCTTCTCGAAGATTACCGGTCTCGTGTTTGAAGAAAGGTGTACAGATGAGACTTTAGAATGAAATTGGCGTAAATACCTCTTAAATGTACTAATGTAAGAAGCAATAACTGCAGTCAGTTGAATTTAAAGAGATAGAATAAATATCTATGAAAAGCATTGGTGGAAGTTTAATAAAATGCATACATTATAGATATTCATTAACTTATGATTTAATGCTTCAGTATTTGGTCTAACTGATTCATGAAACTAGAGCTCAATATGAATTATGTAATACGCTAAAACGATTGTGTGAACATTTCAATTTCATAAAACTTGAGCAATGAATAATCATATGCTGAGGCAATATTATAATTACCGTTGCTGACAGATTTATCAATGAATCCTCCAAGTGTTAGTGTTAACTTTAGTACATGATAATAATGTAATGCTGTAGAGTTAAAAGCAGAGAAAGCATAATTATGCCCCCCTACTAATGGCAGCACTCGTGACTCAGCTAAGTTTTCAACACAAGCGTATAAAATTACGTGCACACGTCCAACTAACATTTAAAAGCAAGTTGTATTCATATTTTCTCCTGGATAGATATTTTTCTCGACGAAACAGGTGAAAATGTTGCGTATTAATCCATGCACAAATAATACAAACAAAAGGAATTCCATTCGTACTCAACGAGGAAGAGTTTGACAGCCATTTCATTTAGTTCATCCCACAGCACTCACATGTATTAAAGCAGATGTCACCATTAAACGTTCTGTCATATTTATGATAATAATTTATGATAAAATACCTCGATTCACTCCATCAGCCAACGAAATGATTCCAGAGAAAGAAAGTGGAAAGAAGTAGCCAAGAGTTTTTAGTTATTATAAGAATGTTGTATACGGGCCAAAACCAACAGTTTTCGATCCTATTTAAATTCTTATAAGGATATCTTATAGGTGTTCATTTCTTTCACAATCTATTTGTTAAAAGAGGGATCCGTTAGATCTAACTTTACTGTTTACGAACTCCAGAATTTTTCTCGCATTAAACACTAACTAAATATTATAAAATATTCAGTCTTCAAAATATTTCTTCAATAACGTTACGTCAGGTATTTGTCTATATTAATCAGTGACTTCCACTTAGATGAGCCCCCTCGACAGGTAGCTTACAAGAAAGTATTTCAGTATAGTATAAGAGACCCAACATATGGTGGCTGAAATTTGTTCTTAATTAATCATTTCAACCTGTCTCCAAAAAATTTAGTTATATCACCGTTGAATCAACTATCAGTAGTCAACGGAAGGATGCTTTCTAATGAATACTCAACAGAAATTTCTCAAGACATGCTAATCACTCCATGCATCTATCACGTTTGAAAAAATCAATCTGTGCGGTCGGCTCATGAAGGCTGTGTGGCTTTTAACACAACATGACGAATCTCTTCCATTCTTTCCACAAAAAAACAGCTCATTCACGACATGAACCGACGTATGGATAATTGTCCACCCACAAGTAAGTTTAATTAACACCCACGCTGCATCCGATCCAACCTCACGGCTTTTCTTTCCATCCTCATAAATTCAAAATAGCCTGGCACAGTGGAACAAGTTTTACGCAGGCATTGAAGCAAAACTGCACGATCATCTCACGAAAGCTCACTCATCGCCGCTATCAACTCGAGTAGCATGAAGAGAAGAAAAAATACATAGGAAGATGGAAAAAAATCGTTACATCATCATGCAGGCGTTGAAGTCTCCGGAGTGTAAAGAGAATGAAAATAATAAAAAAAAAAACACCTGGGAGAGTGAGTGGCCGTAGAAAAAGACTCGAGAGGCCCTCAGATCGAGGGATATTAAAGATACACGAGTAGCCCAATATTAAAAACGGAATTTTTTCCGACTCATCTTATCCTCTCATACAGCTTTCCGAGACCTCCATGACAGTGGCGGAGGGCATAATGCAATGAAAGGGAGAAGATGAGTAAAAGAGGGAGTAATGTTGCAGCTAAATAATGTTCAGTGACCGTATTTGATGCATTAAAAGTAAACTTTGAACATGTTTTCACCAAAATTGGTCTTCAAGAGATGGTCGATTTCTTCTTACAATGGGTGATGGATGAAACGGTATTTTATTAAATAATCATTTTAATGAAAATATGTACAAGGGCTGTTTTTAATATAGCAGTGAATTTTCACAAGGGTGAGGCTGAAATCCGAATTTATCTAATTTGAATTTAATTAAATTCTTTGAGTCTCTTAGAAATGTGCTACCCTCAACAGAGTGTTATCATCTACTAAAAACTTGACAAGATATCGCGATACCATTACAGCCTCAGTTTCTCCGCTAATGCTTAACCGTTTCAGTTCACTTTTTCTTCACTTGGATCGCAAAATGGTATCATTAATTTTGTGCTAAGTTGAACCATTACATTTTTTGGTTATTTGTGTATATACAGGCGTTGAAGTTTCCAGATTGAAAATGCGAAAAAACTTGGGTGAGTGACAGGATGAGAACACTCGAAAGGCCTGTGGATTGGGGATATTTTGAAGCTTCATTAATTCAGGCCCTATTTTCCAAATTCTTTAAATATTTCCAACTCATCATAGCCTCTCATAGATCTCTCCAGGACCTCTGTGTGGGGGACATACGAAATTAATGCAGTCTAAAGGAGAGAAGGAGAAAAAATTTGAGTTGGCTAGAAAGGAGAATATTGCAGCAAACTTTAGCGAGAGGACCTAATTTAAATGTTATTTAACTAAATTAAAGCTACCGCCTCAGAAATATGGAATAAATTACGCTATATTTATTAATGAATAAGCAAAATCCCACAATTTCATTACGGCTGATGGCTTCACTAGGGCTTAACCGACTAAAGTTTATCCTGGCTACGGTCTAGTGATTTAAAGACACTTTCGTGGGCTACGTGCCATGTTAAATCTTTGAATTTTTCAGTTATTCATTCATGCCCATGTAGCCGTTAGCCTGAGCATTGAGTGATAAAAAATAAAATAAGAAACATGGCTGAAGAAAAACCTTGAGAGCTCTACAGGTCAAGGGATAATATGAAGATACTCGAGTTACCTTATATTTTATGAAATTAATTCACACTAATCTTATTTCATTCGATAGGAGAGTAAAATAAACTCTTGAATTCCTGGTCAATATGTTTAATCATCAATAACTGTATCCAAAGGGGCCCAGTCGAGTCTTTAGGCAAATCGTCAAATCCAGCTTCTATTTTTTATCTCTTGGGAATTAAAAATACGAATTCAAAGATTTAGTGACGTAGTTAAATTTTAGACTCGAAAAGTATGCTTTATGATGACAATTTCTCATTTTTAGTAGTCCTACAATTCCGTTTCTACATTTGGGCCCGTCATGGAAACAAATTGTGAAATAGCCGCTTCAAAACCAATTCCCTTAAAAACTTCATTGAAATCTCCTTAATAATACTTGAGTTTTGCTTTTTTGAACACTTGGTTGCACTTTTGCTGTTGACTCTTTTGAACCTTAAGAAGGGAAAATTCTTCAAATGTTGCTTCAGAAAACATTTTGACCGTATTTCTACACTTAAATAAAATGCTGCAACAGTTCTCCCGAGCATAAAAAAAATTTTTGCTGAGCATAAATTTTGGAGAAATATTGATTATATATGTTCCTCAAATGCTATATTTTGCCTTTTGAAAACGGGAGCCTTTTGAAAAAATGGCTCCCGTTCGTTTGTAGATATTTACGCGGGTATCGGGTATTGTAAAAATCATCCACTCACTCTCAAGCAGGGTATTTTTAACAGAGCCTCTACATCTGCCACTCATTGATGTTTTCTCGTGTACCATGGTGGTGAAAGAGTACGGAAAATGAGAGGGTTAACTCAGTAAATCCCCTATTGTGAAGCGGTTACTGAGGAGCGAGAGAGGTATTGGCATGAAAGGAAGGCGAAGAAAGGGGATGGAGAGAGAGAGAGGGAGGTTTTGGGGTAGCAGACTGGAATTAAGACGGGTGGCGCCAGGGGAGATTGCGGCAAGGGAGGAAGCTCTTAGAGGGAGGGTGAGGCAGGGTGCGGATCTCTTTCGGAGGTCCAGCGAATCCTCCATCCGGATCGAACACGCGGAACTGAAAAAGGGAGAGTTTGGAAAAGGTGAAACAGAAATTTTCACGGCAGAGAGAAGACTTTGGGAAGAAGAGTTGAGTGAGGGTGTAGGACATAAGGGTATGGGATATTTTGCAAGGTGGGAGGGCGAACCCAAGGGGTGCCCAGGAGGCTGAGGGTTAGGGAGAGGGGGTTGAGGGCGTCCTTCTTCAAGAATGGAAGACGGGTGGTAAAGGAGATGGAGCTTATAGCCCGGGAGACAGCGTTGGCAGTGGGTGGGTGCCCTTCCCTTCCACCTTAGGTTGGGGAAATAGTTAAATTAGTCGTGTTGTGAGTGGGAGTTTTGAGGGACCAATGAGCTTTCAGGGATTTCTGTTGAGGAGAAAGGGGGCGGGAGACTTGGGTGCAATGAAGTTTAAGTGAGTGGTTGGGGATTGGAGAAGTTGTGGGCCTGGGTTAAAGTGACGGAAGATTCTCAAGAAGACAGTCAAGTGATGGCACAGGAGGTAGCCATGGATACCTACAGGTAAAAAGGCGAGAAACGACAAATGGCCGACATAAAAGGCATGATAGAAAGACGAGGGGGCTGAGAATGAAGTATGATGTACACGTTTGGAAGTTTAAGGGAATGGTTATACGCTGAATGGCTGAAAGGTGGAAAGTTCCGTAAAACTTTTCATAGCCTCTCACGTCTCTTCCTGCTATGCACATCGCACTGAGAAGGTCAGCGAGGGAAACGGGTAATTTGGAGTGGCGTTTACGGTATCTCATGAGAAAGAGAAATTATTTTCACTGCCTCCGGCAGCGTGGTTTAAAGTAAAGGGTGAGTGGGTCATGGAGGAACTTCATGGTGGAGGCGCCCTTTGAGACATGAAAGACCAGGCAAGGTTTAGGAGAAGTGAATGGAATCCGTGGAAAGTTGCAAGGATTCCTTCCAGAAACGAACATGACCATCGTGATGGTATTTGAGCTGAGTAATCAGGGGTGGATCCAGGATTTCTTTCTAGGGGGGGCACAAGCAAGGCCGTATCCAGGATTTTGTTCTGGGGGGGGGGCACAAGGATACCTCGTAATACAAAACGAACGCAAGGATAATAGAACCGTATTAAACATATTGCATATTTTTAAGGGTCTGGGGGGAACGTGCCCCCGTGCCCCTCCCTAGATCCGCCAATGTGAGTAATACTTCAATGACTCTGTAGTATCCTCCGATAGCAAGAAAATTAGAACTACAAGAATTTAGACGGATATTTTGAGTAATCAAAAGTGTCATCTAAACTTGTTTTCTGGTACAAGTGCATTTTGCACCAGATAAAAAATATATACAAATAGTAAAGTAAAATCACGTTAAATTTGCTACAGAAGCTAAATATTTCTCAAACATCTTATTTTAACCATTCAAATGAACGATTTCAAAGAATTTTTAACCTCTGACGAGAAATTTATGGGTTGAGGCGTTACTTCATGTAATTTATTCATATTGAATGAAAATTAAACTTTATTTTGGGCCTGACGATGACACAGTGCGTTGAAACCATGGTAGTTATCTAATAAATATTTTATGTGGAAAAGCATAGCTTCATTTTCATTCAACTCTGACGTGAAAAAAACCTGCCAGATCATGTCAAAATTTCACACAAAAATCTATTCACATCCATAAAACATGTGTGGTTTATTCGTATTTTGATGGATTATGAGAAAATTAAGATACTTTTATTTCAAGTTTCCAAAACGAATATTAAAATAGAAAAAGGGAAAATTGTAGTTCCTTTTATTCCAATTCGAAGTGAAACATCTCTCATTGGATTAGATAAAGAGTTAAAGTAATTCAACTCAGAAATCAGTGCTTCAGAGAAAATATTTCACACACATATTTAAGTTATTATAAAGAAAGAACTTGCCACAGTTAATATTAACCTTCCGTCGGGCGCAATGGATCTGATTGGCACAAAAAGAATGTTTTTTTCATTTCTAGCTACGATAGTACCACTAGGTGACATAGTCCGTTGGCGCTTATAATAGCTGTTTGTTTTGGCATGCTGTATGCAGCCTTTTGCATTTCGCATTTATACCGACATATCAAAGGCGGATTATTTAGTATAGTCAAACAAAATAATGGCACAAGAAATCAAAATAAAAGCATAATTAACTGTATAAGTTAGCAAAATAAAAACACTGATCTTATAGAATTCACATGCTAAAATACATTACACATAATAATACTTTATAGCACAAAGAGCACGTTAAATCGCACCTTGCTGGATAGGTCCGGAGCCGTATGACGGTGAGTAAAGGGGTATGTAAATAGCAAATAAGGCACACTTTTAGTGTTCATTTACACTAATAGTGGTGCCTTAAACTTTAAATGTGAACTACTTAGCCATGCTAAGAGTTGATAATGTTTTTTCACATATGTGCCGGTTCGGTACATTTCGCCTGAACTCAGCAATTCCAATACTGCGCCTGACGAAAGGTTAATATAAAGAGGAAAACAGAGTGGAAATATATCCAGGAAAAGTAAACTCATATCGATTAGCGATTTCAGAACTGGTGATAAATGAAATTTTAAAAAGTAGCGACGCAATTACTAAGAAAATAAATCTAAAAAATGTTCCTTGGCCTACTTAACCTTCAGCATACTAAACTCGATATGTTTTAGGCTTAACTTTGTAAAAATCCATTGTTAAAAATTAAAAAGTCATGGTATTTATTCACGCAATTTATTTAAGATGACCGGTTTCGTCGCAGAGGCGACATCTTCAGGTACAAAAATCGTTATTTTTATAATTATTTTGTTGTTTATTTGGTTGCTATTACGCGTTGTTAGGAGAGGGTTGCGTTGGGGTTGGAGCAACGCGTACCCCAACCATCCCCTACCCTACCAACGCGTAATAGTAACCAAATAAACAACAAAATAATTAAAAATGAACGATTTCTGTACCTGAAGATGTCGCCTCTGCGACGAAACCGGTCGTCTTAAATAAATTATGTGAAATAGTACCATACCATTTTAATTGTTTTCAGCATATTATTTAAGACATCATGCGCCAAATTTGCAATGTTTTAAGAAATATTGAGGTAAGAGCTATTAAGGCTAGATTATTAGCATATAGCTCGCACAGAAAAGAAAGATATTCAATTTAAAATACTTTCATTCCATTACGGTTCAATCACGCCGAAAGTATTATATATTAGAATGAATTTTAGCTCAAAAACTAAATTTACGTTTCCGCATTGACGATAATTAAAGAAATAGAAAAATTTTCTGAAAAAAATGTATTAGATGTGACATTTATTTGAATACGATACATGCATTGAGTTTACAACGAAGTCATAAAATTATCAGCTTTTAGACTTAACTTCGTCCAATTTGACGCCAGAAAAAATTTGACGACCTCGAGATTCCTTGACACACTTTGCCCCCATCATTTTGGGAGACAACTCATTTCTCCCAACGACGCCGACCACCCGCTGATGTGCAACCAAAATTGCTATTAAACGATAACGGATAGGCGTTCGAAAACCTCAATAACCGGCACGTCGTAAATCGCTTGGACAGCGACGGAAATGATGCGTCTAAATGCTTTCGGAAAAATTGAACGGAGAGAAAGAGAGGGGTGGGGGCACGTTTCGTAGGAAATTGTTGCCCGAACCGATTTGAAAAAGTTGAGAGAAGATGGCGGATCATTTTCGGGGGTGGGTCGGCAGTGGTGGAAAGGGGGGGGGTACGGAAGGGGGTGGGGGGAGAGGAAATGAGGAGGGATGGTTCGGAGGTGGGAAAAAGGGAGGCAAGACCACACACACCTCTTAACAGCTTCTATTTTAGAGCCTGCATTGAGGCCGGACAAAAACTTGTTTGTGTTCTTGCACGCTACAACACGGGAATGGGGGAGAAAAAAAAGCGTGGTGGTAGGGGGTTGGGTGGGGTGGGGACGGAGGTGTTGTCCGCCGATTGGGAGTGTGGGGGGAAAAGGTGATGGGCAGGGGTTGAGCGGATGTGTGGTGTGAGAGAGATACATATAAAAAAATCAAAGAGAGTTATTGATTGCGTCAATGTGCTCCTTTTGACTGCGTTCCACGGCTTATTCGGAGAAAAGAAGAATGGCTTTGAATGAAGGGTGGGCTGTGGGCGGGGGGAAAGCTCTTCTTCTGTGGCTAGACACTGTACCAATCCGAATCGGTCACGGAGGATTGATCCAACAGTTTTCTCTTCATTCCCATCCCATCTTCTCCGCCTATTCTTCCCCGCCACTCTCCTCCCCTTGCCCAAACCTACCTTATCCTCTCAGACTCACCTACCTCATTCTCTCACGATAGCCGCTGTTGGTGTTAAAATTCCACTGAGTGGGCGTCCAAGCCAGTCTTTCTGTCTGTCAGTGTATGTTAGTGTTACAAAATCGAGAGGGTTAAGCAAGAACTATCCTTAATAAATACTTCTTTAAAAAAAAACTTTTTAAAAAACACGCTTTTATTTCACTTGGAACAAGTAATAAAAAAAATATTTAAAAAAATGGACTGTAAAGTAAAAAATTAATTTTTATATGAATAGTTCAATGAACTATTCACATAAAAATTAATTTTTTACTTTTTAGTCCATTTTTTGAAATATTTTTTTTATTACTTGTTCCAAGTGAAATAAAAGCGTGTTTTTTAAAAAGTTTTTTTTTTAAGAAGTATTTATTTTCTACTTTTAAGTCTTCACATCTTGCAATCGTATGCTTGACCACTTTCATAAGTTTTGTTTAACTGTAAAAGCCCACCTCGTTAGTTACTGATTTATCAGTTAACTGGTCCACCAGCGAGAAGGTGAGGTTTGGCACGTGGTGAGAGAGGCTTTGAGCAGCAATGCTGCTTATATGACGCAGACCTTTTAGACTTTTTTTTTTAAATCCGCCATGTTGAAAATTCCATATTTAAAATTAATATGTTTATAATGATCAAAATACACACTTTAGATGTGCGAAAGTGGTAAAATATTGTATTGTCACCGGGAATACGACTTCCTGTAAAGTTTCAGATCGATTGGAAGCCGGAAAGTAGTCGAATTTTCGATTGCAAAATTTGAACTAAACATACAAACAGACAGAGTGAGTTAAATAAAAGCGTGTAAAAATGGGTTAGCGCGCTTTTAATTACTTGTATTTCTGCATAAAGAGGGGAAAAATAAATAATGCATTTCATTATTGATTTTTGTCGTGACTACATTTTCAGCATTATCGTACCATGGGCGTACCCAGCGTGGGGGGGGGGGGGGCTTCCCCCCCTAGACGTCAAAATAAATTTAGTTCTAAACAAAAGTTATGAACAAATTTTCCTTTTGAAGAAAAATGATATTAGCGTAAGACATGGGGCTGAAATAAAAATCATTATTTATTCAAGCAAGTAATATAAAAACTAATAAATTGCTGCCATAGTTTCCTAAAAATTTTGGTTTCATAAACCTTTTCTGTGCAAAAAAGTTACGACTTGAACGACCACAGCTAAATTTGCCCCCCCTTGTTTTGATTCTGGGTACGCCCATGTATCCTACATAAATTATACTATTACGTCAAGATTTGTACTCATTGCAAGCATTAGGTATTCTTTTAGGTATACGCAAACTTCAATTTCCCATTCAGGCATTTTAGAGAATTTCCGGAAATGGTTTACTGGTGAAAATTCCCTTTTGTAACCAATTATTAAACACAGAGCGAGTTTCTGCCTGTAATTACATTTTGAAAAGCCTACATAATATTAAATACTCCATAAATTTGGCAGCTACAGCTTGCACCGTCAATTATTTCATAGTTCAAATTCTAAGTAGCCAAAGCAGCATAGTAACAGTTAACAGAACCCACGAACACAAGTTTACTTTTGTTGTAACTTCTGAAAACAATGCATCTCACCATTAAAAGTCACCAAATACGAATAAAATAAACTTGTAGCCTCGCCAAAATGAATGTAAGCGAAGAGAAATCCATAATACCTCGATATCCTTGCCATTCGCCCAGCAGAAGTCCTGTTAAACTGTTTTGAACATTAAACTTGTGCATTCTAATCGATCATCGCAGTGTTGAACCCAGTCGATGAACCTGAAGCCATCGCATCGTTTCACTTCGTACCACTCAAAACTGCTCCATCAGCGTTTGTGTGAACTGAGAAAGGTAGCACGTGGTAGTCTGGCTAGAAGTTTTTTTTTCCTCTAACTTGCGGATGGAGACTAAGAAGTGGTAGGGTGGGAGCCGTGAGATGAACGGAAGAGCGGCAAAGAAGAAGAAGAAGAAAAAAAAGAGGATCGAATTGCGTCGACAATGAAGCTGTTGGCTTGCCTCAAGGCAAGCGAGAGGCGGCAGCTGCGGAACGGATCAAGCGAGGACCCCATACAGTGCCGAAACCCTCCGCTCGCCTCTTTATCCTTTATCCGAGTTAATCACTTAAATAGAGCACTTCTAGCAGGATAATTTACCATCCGTTTTGTTGATAAAAATCCCTTAACGACGCCACCTTGAAGAAAAAACACCGTACCTGAGACTGTGTGAGGTCCAGAGAATTGAAGGGAAAGGCATGTCTGAGGATTTGACTAAGGAGCTGAGGACCAGGAAAAATCACGGATTTAACGTGGACGTCAAGATACCTTAGTTGGTTCCTGAAACTTCAGTCTTCAATCAGAATGACGGCCTGTCATAAAAGATGTTGGTCTTTCGAGGCTCAGCATAACATCTCCCTTACTTACACGCATAATTGATGACTATGGTACCGATGCATGATTACACGTCTCATGACCACGTGATTTATAGTAAATAAAGCCAAGAAATAAATTCATATATTGATCAGCTTAGACAAAGATTAATTCCGAGGAAAAATAAATTAGGATTGTAACTTTTGATTGGCCAAAGTATAGCAAAACCGAACCGAAATACACATGTTCGCGACAATCATGCATTATTTATTATTGACAAAATATACCCATAGTTGATTATACAAGAATGCTAGCGGGGGAGTTTAGGAAAAATGTAACACAATCAACTGTAGATGAAGATTTATGACGTTTTCCAGGTCTAAGAGTCAAAATTAGAACTACCTTAAAGTAAAAAATTAGAGACTTGGTTGATATTTATCTACAATAACGGATAATTTTGTCTGAGTAAATTCACTTGGGATCTAATTCTTGCATTCAGATTAAAATATAGACAACCTCACAGCTAAAATGGGTACCTTTTTATCTCAGTTATTTCAACGATTACTTCGTTTTTTATTCAAGTACGCTATAATAGAAGTTGTTGAAGTTACGCAAAATATATAGTTAAGACGCTTATCCATTTTTAATTCGTTAGGTATGTCTGCCGGATATTTAAAATAATACACAACGCTTTCCCAATAATTTTTTTCGCATTTTGAATGCAGTATTTATGAGTAAGAAGGAGGCGACCGACAGCTAAGACTAATAAGATAACGGATAGTAAGCTAAGACACATAAACCATGAGGGAAGGGTATGGAAAGAAGGGTGGAGAGAAACCCGGCGTCGGCATTAGCCTGCTCTTAACGAAAGGCGCCCAGGGGACCACGGCTTAACATCCAATCCGACGGACGGAGTGTTGCGCTTGAAATACCATCCACACAATATTCAAGCAGGAATCGGGCAGTCTCTGTAAATTCTCTAGCGCCGCCGGGATTTGAACCCGAGTCCAAGGGGTGGAAAGCCAACACTCTAGTCAACACACCAACCTGATCCCCAAAACATCGTCATGATTTGCTAGCTACGATAAGACCTTGGTAGACCCTTTTCTAACTTAAGCAGCATGCTTCAAGAATTCGCTTTCATCACCATGGAAGAATAGGAATGAAATTTTGGATATCACAATTCACAAATTTGATATTTATTCATTCTTTAATTCCTTAATCATAACACAGGAATCCGAAAAACGATGAGCCGAAAAAGATTCCTCCTTAAAATATCCTGACAATCCTACACCCGCTGTACGCGCTTGTGAATCTGTCACCATTCGCCCGAAACATTAATAAATAAATTTAAACTTTCTTAAAACTAATATTGAAAAACCCTTGGGCAACCCAAGAATTTACATATTTATATAGTCATATAAATATATATTTATATAGTCACACATGAACTCTTCCCAGAAAATAAAACATCACAATGTGTACCTCATGAAGGGAGCGAGAAGAGTTACCATGGGTTTTATGGGTGACAGTTTGCGCTGGACCTTTATTAGACGTAAAATCGCCCGAGTGTATACTTTCACTGAAATATTTTTTAATAAGATGTAGGAAAATTAATTTTTACCCTGAGTTTCAATTCTAATGGGCGATTTAAGTACTCAAAGGCGATAATTTTGTATGTATTATTATTCCAATTATTCCATGAAATCACGACATAAATTAGGTGTTTTTTAGTACTAAAACTTATTTTTCGCCAAAGTATAAAATTATTTATGACGTATATTGTGTCATTTTTTAATAAAATACGAAGCTAGGAAATACATAGCTAGTAAATCACTCCGTTTCAATATATATTACAGAGAATATATTAGAGAGATGCCGATATGTATATACTTTTCATTAATAAATTTACTTTTCAGCATTTCCAAATATTATTTTTACTCCATCGGGGAATAAACCTAGTGCATGCTTACAAACACCTCTCCATGCTGGCTAGCAATAAATAGACAAACGTTTATGGACCGATTTTAATTAATGACGGACTTGAATTTATAAAATACATGGCATTTTCTGTATTTAAATTTCAAGACAATTTTCAATTTAAAAATACTTATAAAAAACTCATCTATTTAATAGTTTTGTGAAATAAATTAGAAAACTCTAAAGTTGGGTGACTCTATTGAAGCATATTTTTTTGCAGCCCATCCGGATGCTTCTTATGGCTCAACTCTTTCTTGATAGAGCACGCGCGTCCGGTGGGCGTGAACGAGATGAGGACGAGAATAAGAAAAAAGAATAAGGAAATGACGGAGGAAGCGATTCGGAAGTTAAGAGTGACGCATTCGCGGGCGGATGGCATTCGGAAGGGGGCGTTCAACCTTAGACCACTCATCCTCCACATTCACGACCCTCCAAAAGATTAAACTAATGCGCCGAAGAAAAGTCCAGAATATCTCCCCATCCCCCGGCCCCGGGAATGGGAGGAGAAATATGGAGAGGAGCATAAGCGGGAGGGGGAGGAGAGGGGGCAGAGCGCGGAAAAAGGGGTGGAGGAAATGGTGTGGGGGGTGAAAAAGACAGATGAAAGGTGGCTGGGAAGAAAATGGTGAAGGAAGAGGGGTGTTGGATGTAAAGATAAAGATATTTATTTCACTGTCCCAAAATATTACAACATATACATACATTAACAGTGAAATTTGACACCCCTTAAGATAAGTCTTGATTAGGGGTTGCCATTACACAGAAATAAGGCAATGCTCGGCAGTACATTTTATAATAACCTTTAAACAAAATTGGCTCTTCTATGAGTCCTTCATAGAAACATTTGTCCATGTGCATGTAAACAATCTTGAAAACATACAAAATACGATTAGAATACAGTAATAGGAAAATTAACATGAAATTAAATTATAATGAATTTAGTAAATAAATAAATAAGTTTAAGCAATTAAAAGAACATGTGTCTCTAAGGATTGGCTCGAAAAATAAGACGCGTGAAAATTTGAGAAATATAACATAATTTCACTTTTCTTCCTTCTTCATTTTCAATGTACTTATTTATACTTTTCATTTACCTCTTACCAGCGGCCTAGTTTCAGAGAATTTGAAGAAGTTAGTCCACTTTTACTTTTCATGGGGCGTCCTCTTTGAATTACATCATTCAATCATATTCGGGTGCTCTCTCCATCAATTGTTCGCAACTTGAATGCAGCATAAAAGTGGAAATTATTCTGTAAACATATTTAGACTATTCTACAACCGAATCTTTTACAATATCATCAATAAATAAGTTGCGAGAAAAAACTATAAACCGAATATACATGACTCATTACTTTGGTTAAGAACTTGAAAGACTTTTTCCACACAAGCAACGGTCCCAGTCAGGTATTTTTCACCTTTAGCGAAGGATATAAATGAATTTTTGGACGGAAGAAATGCGCGAACGAAAGATTTTATAATTCATTAGGGTAATTAAAACACATTATGTTAGCCAACTAAGATCTTTCTTCGAAAAGTATAATGGAATCAGTTCCGATTTTTTCCATGAACGATTAAAATGCATAATTTGTTTACTTATCGGTGCTATCCTTCTTTTTTCTCTCTTTATAACTTAAATTACAAATCTTGCTGCATTAACTATTAACGCTAGAATATTTTCCGTCTAGTACTCACCCCACGATCTTTATATGAATCGCTAACTGCAAAAAGGCATCATTTCCAAGTTGGGCGATTTATCTTTTTTTATTTAAGTTGTTGCTAGGTGCAAGACTCAACGCTTCCTACTCATAGGAAACATATGCTCGGTATTATCAAAAAAAAGTGTTAAAAATGCTATCGTTAAATGTGTTTGGTGATAAAAAAGATAAATCGTCCAACTTGGACATGATGCCTGCAATTAGCGAATCATATACACGCTACCAAAAATATTCAATACGTTTTCTTGAACAAAATGTTTTCTTGACCTCTGCACGTTTGATTTCTCTATCAAAAAATTATGTAATACATAATAAAGTGGAATTCAGTATTACTTAATCAAATAAATAACTACCATTGTTATCATTCCTTGATTTTGGTTGATATTTTATGTAATTCGTAATTTTTCGTAATTTCGCGGATTACAGCTTGTTTTTTATCGTGATCCAAGATTTTGCGTCTATGGCAAGACTTATCATCAGTAGTCCAATGAAAAAACGATTTCTTCTTTTCCGCATTCGAATGCTTTCCACTCCAACTGGCATTGATCTCCTTCTCGAAGAAGAGCGAAAAACTGTCAAAATTTTGAAAATACACGGGTGAGTGTTTATTTTATTTGTGCCTTCGTTTATAAACGCCTATCTTGGCATTTATTTATATTCATCACTTGAGTCCTGATGGCAGAGAAGTAATTTAAATACGGCATTATTTCATAATTTCCACGGTAAACCTCAATTTCCAAAAGATTGTCCTAAATATTAAAATTTAATTCACTCAAATTTAAAATTTGCTTTAAAATGAGCTAATTATTACCGAAATTTTACTTCTTGTTATGTCAGGCCTGTCACAAATAATAATATCACCCAATAATGGATAACGTTAAGAGGGACACGAAGAACATCATGTTAGAAACCTACTAAGTTTCCAGGTCTGACAGAAACGGTAGGATAATAGAGATATTTTGCCGATTGGATGAGAATCCTTTTTCACAGTATAGGACTTTAATAAGTGCAATTTGTAATTTCGTTTGAACATTTTCGTTAGCCAGACCTTTTTATGTGTAAACGGCTAGTGTCCTAACACCCCCGTCAAAATCCAAATAAGGCAGCTTACGGGGTGGTATTTAAGTAGTCGTTGTAGATAACGTTAGCTATTATCCAGGCTCAATTGACTTATTTATTATGAGCAACAATGTATTGATACATTAATTTTTGAATAACAGAAACTCAAATTCACAAAAAAAATCCGTACGTGAATGAAAATTAGCGTGAAAATATATAAATTATTTTGAATTTTCCAAATGCCGATAGGATGAGTCGAAAGGTGAGTGTATCTGGTCTTTTTTAAAATGGTGGAATGGTATGTCGAGAGGGAGGGAGAGAGGGGAGGGAGGAGAGAGAGGGGGGGGCTTTGCATCTGAGAGGAGAGTAATAGGTTGAGGAATGGGTAGACCACATAGTGAGGGATAGAGCGGGGAGGGGGAGAACGTATTGTGGAGGGGAGAATAATCTCTTGAGTTGAGAGGGGAGGAGAAATAGGGGAGGCATTGGTGGGGGGTGAAGTCCGAGCATCTTCCTCACGCCAAAGACGAACTTCCCCCCCCCCACTCCTCACTTTTTATCCCTCCCCCCACCCCCTCTCCGTCCGCCTCCACAAAACCACTACCCCATGACCCGCGGGCAGACCACCAACGGAGGAGGACTCCCATCCGGATAGATATTAGGTGCGCGGTTGTTCGTTGGAGGCTGCGGGCACGAGGAGGAGGGGGAGGAGTGAAGTGAATTGGTGGGGGAAGTGAAGTGGTGGTGGGGGGGAGGGACCTTTTGAGGTGAGCACGAAGTGGTGGGGGGATGGATGATATAGGCATCTTAACACACGGAGCAGATTGAGCCGGAGGCAAGATCAGACGTGCATGAAAACGCCATGGCCACGGCGAGTCAACAATCAAGATCCAATCGAAAATACCTGACGCGGAGCTATTGTGGGAAGGGCCAATTTTGGCTCCTGCGCAAGCCCGTCAAGCTTTGCGGCAGTAAGTACTACCGAGGAGTACCATTACCTCCTCAAGATTAGAATTTTTCTGACAATATTTCACCGTAATCATTGACTTCACCATAAACATTTTTATCATTTAAAATATCTCTTTAAGTGAGCTCATTACTGCCGAAAATTTACCGCTTGTAATGTCAGTCATGTCACAAACAGTCATGTTTCCCTCTGATATAAGCTATTATCTAGGCTCATTTGATCGATTTATTCTGCGTATTAATATATTGATAAATTTTTTGTAGATCCACCGAAACCCAAATCCACAAAATGATTACCTGAAAAAGAACGTCAACCACTCTTCAACATAAAACTTCATATAATTGATTGTTAAAATATGCAAATGGGAATTCATAATATTTATTATCCTAATTTTCCATGGTGGAAATAAATGGAAAAGGAGCCGAACTTGAAGTTTTACAATAAATCTTCTTCACATCATCTTTAAAGAATATACTGGGATCTAAGAATATACTGGTAATTACATTCTCTCTCGATAAATTTATGAAGAAAATTGAGCATTTCACCAAAAAATCAGGATGTACGAACGATACTTTCCATAAAAGCGCCGCAGCGCCTTAGGAGCCCGTCGACTCCGCCAGAGAGAGGATAAGGGTGGCAGTTAGGGGATAGGGACAAACCCGCGATGCCAAGGGGACAACGGGGTCCACTGCTTGGGAGATCATTAATTAATTTTACAACGAAATAGGAGGATAATTCTATAATGAGAATAAACCATCGATCATTTCGTTGGATATTATGGAGGGCAGTTCAAGAACAACACTCCGGTGGCCCCCTTGGCGCCTCTCGTTAAGAGCAAGCAATACCGACGCCGGGTTCTCTCCACTCTTCCTTCCTTATCCTTTCCTTAGGCGGAATAGACCTTAGCTGTCGGTCGCAATCTCTAATTAGCATAGCATAACGTTCATCCATGCCAACTGTTTTTCAACGAAAATGTTCATCATACCATCTTGCCCCATGATTTTGCCCACGAATATTACAAAAGAAGAGACTGAACACGGCCTCTAAATAAGTTGTCATCCACCGTGCATTCAAATGGGTTTACAAAAGTCGCTACTCGCGTCGCTGACGGACAAATTCATCCGAGTTTTACGGAGAACTAAGGAGTAATTAAACCAAAATTTATGTACGCAATGATGTGATCTATCAAATCCATAACTTTTCAATGCTATTCCTCGCAATGATAAACATTATATTGCGAAATATTGGGAAAATGTGGACCGCATTGCACTCATAACCGCGCCGCGGATATCTTTGAAAACCGATTCATATGCGACCGAAGTGGCAACAGAAATCAGCCTCCTGAGGAATGGAATTTGGCCTCCTCTTTGCAGCCCCCTTGATTTGGCCTATGAAATTGTCCCGTCCGCTATAGAGTGTTTTCAAAAGACCTGAACCTCGTAAAACTTTCATATTTCTCACATTATCTATGCATTTAATTGTTATCATTTTTTTACACCATCCTCACTGGCCTCTATGATGAGGGGGCAAAATTTTTGCCCGCTAATTCAGGGATCACGTGTTCGAATCCCGCCAGGGCGCATTTTCTCCCATCCAAGGCATGAATGTACGAATGCACGTGTCCATCAGCTTAATTGTAAGAAAATACTGCACAGTTTTGAATCCTTGATAAATAAAGACGAAATTATTCTTATTATCACGCTCCGAAAGCTTCCAGCCTTGATTTATTGGCCGATCTCAGAGCCCATGTCTAACCACCAAAAAAAAAACATTCTCCAAATATAAGTTCTATTTAATATAATATTTCTATTTTAAGTCCAAGTTCCATCGAATCATTTGTATTTGCAAGCATTGGGAACCAAAATTCCTCATTAGTCGTATGAGGACCGATTCACTTCCTTATCGAGATTATTTCATCTGTCCAGAGTAGCTATTATTAGGCTCATTAAGCGAATCTTTCAGTACGGAAAAAATGTAATCAAGTCATGGGGATCGTATAAAATTAAATTTTTAAAGTGATTCTGCCGGAATTTGCATTGAAGGAGACTAGCGGTAAGCGCCTGATAGCAAAATTCATTTGTTTGTTCAATCTTTTCCAGAAACAGGCATGTACTGGGAGTGTCTGGGTAAGTCCCAAGGTCAACCGGCCATTTTGTGATTCGTGAGAGACCCAAGCATTCAGGTTGGTCAACGCCAAGAAGAAAAGGGAATTTTAATCTCTCCAGCAAGATATCAGAAGAGGAAATTCTCACCAACGGATCGAAATGACAATATTGACCCGGTGTATAGTTTTCTGGTATAAATAAATCAAGTGAAAGGTTGTGTTAGTGACTCTCAAATAGACTTACCATAAGCTGCAAATAAAATCAAAGAATTAATGGATAACTACGTAAATCTCACACTCACTTATATTATGAGGCGTGTTTTTAAAGTAAGTACCGCTTTGACATAAAAAACAAGTAAATTTTTTTCAAAAATAATTTATTCACTTGAAAGTCCATACTTTACTCTACTTTTCTGCATAATTCCCTCTTCTATTGAGGCATTTATCGTATCTTGGGACCAGCTTTTGAATGCCATCGTCAAAGAAGCTTGCCGCCTGATTAGACAACCATTGCTTCACGGTCGTTTTCACTTCGTCATCATCGGAATGGCGCTGTCCCGCCATTAAGGGTGTGTTGCTGGTCGATTTTTTGACACAATCAATGCAACAGCGTACTGTGCGTCTTTACAAAAACTGCGCCGCGCTATTTAAAACAAAAGGCGTGGCATGCTGAGTGCAGGTGTCGATTTGCTCCTCGATAATGCCCGTCCACATACAGCAAATCGAACACAAGACCTTATCACTTCTTTTGGCTGGGAACAATTAAACCACCCTCCATACAGTTCCGATCTATCGCCGAGCGACTACCATTTGTTTATGCACTTGAAGAAGCATCTGGTGGGGCAGCGCCATTCCTATGATGACGAAGTGAAAACGACCGTGAAGCAGTGGTTGTCTATCAGGCGGCAAGCTTCTTTGGCGATGGCATACAAAAGCTGGTCCCAAGATACGATAAATGCCGCAATAGTAATGGGAATTATGTAGAAAAGTAGAGTAAAGTATGGCATTTCAAGTGAATAAATTATTTTTGAAAAAAATTTACTTGTTGTTTTTTTATGTCAAAACAGTACTTACTTTAAAATCACAGCACGCCTCGTATTACACCCCACCGCTCACCCACCGCCGATTGACATCCGGCATCAAATTTCTTCACTGCATCATGAATAGACCCTTCAGATGCATTGATCTCCTGTCATTCTTTCCCTCCACATTCCAGAACGCAAAAATCCGCAATACTGAAACTCTACACCAGCCCGAACTCCGACTGTCAATTTCTCGTAGATCCCTTATCTTCCGTTTTCCTTCTATTTTCAATTCGCTCTCAAATACGTCTTCTTCTCTTGACCTCTTTGACTCCCGCACCAGTTTCAATAGCCAATTGCTAAGACTTTAATTTTTATTGCCACCAATCGTATTTATTGTATGTGTTACACATAATTGTTATTCATGAGATTATTTTTATACTTGGTTTTTTGTTATATTTACGTAATTTATTTTGTTAATATAATGCAATGCCTTCGTGCTGTTTTTGGAGTTAGCTAAATAAATAAATAAAAATAAGTATACTAAGGGGTCTATTAAATGTACTAAGAGTATCATCATTAAACATACTAAGACAGTCATATCTATGCATATCACCCATTTCATTCATAAATTTTACGCATACCCTTAAGCACAACTCAGCTCTAAGCTGTTTGTTTTGGTTTTAAGATTGTAGACGGGTGCATCAGTGCATAAATGCACTTCGGTCGCTTGGTACGTTCCAGTTGGCTAGTACGACCCAAAGATGTGCTGGAGTTAGTACATGGTATCCACTGAGTTGGTAAACTCAGTGGTTTGGAACTCGGCCTTAGTAGGGAGCCATTTACCATCTCTTATCCAACCTAGCTCTCCGGTTAAATCACCGAGTGAGTGATGTGAAACGAAGACTTAGATGAAATTATAAACGTATGGAGGAAATAATGATAAATACTTACTAATAGGTGAGAGAATATTTCAAATAAACACTCTTACGACACAGTTCCTTGCATAAAGGGAGAAAATTTGTAGGTAATGTTGGTAGAATTGATAAAAACGGAAAAAATCTACAATTTTTCATATTACTGTGGCTGCTTCGAACAAATACGTAAAGAGATACGGTCCTTTAAGCATTTCAGCATTGAGGTATTTGATCCCGGCGTCAACACGACTCCTGACGCCACATTATGTATTTCTTAACCTGAGGAGCTTATTTGTGATATGATTTCCAATTTGTTACTACGGGTTGCGCATGCACAGCGTGATTCCAGAGGCGTGTGACGCAAGTGGTCAAGATGGAGCTCCTCATGACTCTTCATGGAAAGCAAAATTGATTTTGGGAGCCCAGAGAAAGCATACAGCAGAGCGGACATAAACTACTGCGCACGGGAGCGAGTCTGAAACGACAAAAAATCTTGATCGAGTGACGAATCTGATTGATTAACTTGGAAGATAGAGTTTGGTATCACGATGTTTATTTGGATTGGAAACTTTATCTCCACAAGATTTAGTGCCAACGAAAAAGGAAAAGTTTCAGGATTTAAATTAAATCCTGAAACCTCTCCTCTCATCCTCTCATCCCTGGACTGTGTCAGCAGTTTCTTTGCCAATATAGTAAAAAATAGAATACCGCATTTACGCAACATGTCCACTAATACTATTCTCTCCTCCCTCTTCATCCCTAATCTCTCTACCCATAGGCTCACAGCTGATTTAAAACTCATTTATAAGATTCTCAATTCCACCATCGACTGCCCAGCATTGCTCTCTTTTATCAATTTTAAAGTTCCACCCCGCCCTACCCGTTCTCATCCCCTAATCCACATGCCCATTCCTAGACTTTCGCTCACTAAAGGTTCGTTTTTCTACCGCATTACTTCTGTGTTGAACTCACTCCCTCCACACATCGACCCCTTTGCACTTCCATTGAAATCCTTCATAAGCCTTTCCCTATCCTATCTGTCACCGAAGTAGTCTGTCACTGCAGCTTCTTGTTGTCCTTTTGTTTTTGTAAATGTAATTATTGTTTTTTACATGTTATATTGCGTCTTCTTCCTCTGATTTATGTATTGTTACCTGGCCACTATAAAATGGCATATGCTGTATGCGGTTATATTTCTTTAAAATAAAAAAATAAAAAAATAAAAAATCCATTTATAAGAATTCACTCATAGTCAGCTCAACTGTTTTCGTTTCCCATAATAATATGGATGCTGGAGTTTCAATATCAGCATCGGCTTTTGGTCATCGAGCAGACATCATTCGCAGACTTGTATTATTTGCTCTGAATTGGGAAACAATAATTCACCCCAGCAACGCATGCATAAGGAACATGACCGAAATGCGGCAGGTAAAATCAAGCATCCCGTGACCATACTCTGATAGACGAGAGAGAATGGATATGGTTATCGACCTTCGATCAATTGTTATAAAAGTAAACCGTGTGAAATTTCCTCATAAGTAATTAATAGAGAGATAGAAATAGTAGTTTCATTGAGGTTCTGTTCTCTGTTCAGTCTGTAACAGTTCGATTGATGACTCCATAGTCTCCAACGTTTCGGCTTCCGACTCGAGCACCGTCTTCAGCGAGAGGAGTGAGGTGACTCATATCCCTGAATATAGAGCCCGACTCGGGAGCCGAAACGTCGGAGTCTTTGGAGATGTTAACCCGGGTAACCTGGGTGCCTTTCCTGAACATAATACGCCGGGAAAGCAACAACTTGCATTTAAACAGTATTTTTTCTGAATAAATAAACATTTCCTGAATATAATTCGCTGGGAAAGTACCAACTCATATTTAAATGATATTTTTTTAAACAATACACTTTTTCAGAGACTTCCCAATTCCTTCTCGACTGCTTTGCAGGAGACACTTAAAGTACAGCACTCATTCCGTCGCATAGATCGTCAAACCGTTGTTCCTTTAAGCGCCTATCGTTCAGAGTAGGCTAATACCGACGTCAGATCTCCCTCCACCCTCCCCTCCCCATCCCTTCCCTCGTGGAGCAAATGACCTCAGCTGTCGTTCGCCTCCTCCAAACACCACATCATACCTCCATGCATGACATGTGTAGAGCACGCTCCCAAAAATATCTGCCCTCACGGTGTGTGTTAATTGGAAACGAGACGGAGGGCCCTTTCTCTATCCATCCATTAAAGGGATCGCCTCCATTTCTCCTCGCGGTAGCACGCAGGGCGCGATGGATGAGACTCCATCCATCTCCCCTTCCTCCCCCCCGCCGCCAAATTGTTTCCCAACCCACACGTCCATTAAAATTCCCATCCCGGACCAGGTGCCACTCTGACCCCCTTCGCAATTGATTCCTCCACGTCGACTTCGCGGGATGGCTACTCTCGTCTACTCTTGAACGCTCACGGGAAATTATTAATGGCAAGAGAGATGGGAATATTAGAGCCGAGCTGAATTCTCCTCTAGGAGCAAGGGTGTGTACAGGGAAGAGATTATTAGGGAAGTTTACCTCCCCTTATCCAGTTATTCATGTAGAGAAAGTAAACAAATGGTTATCATTTGCGTGGTTCTCCAAAGCAGGTAGCATGTAAACGACGTGACATGAAGCCTACTATCAATTGAATTATTGTCTCGACCGTGTTTGAAGATCAACAGATTTGAAACCTCCTCTAGGAGCAGGTCCGAGTTGAGGGGAAGTAAACGTCCCCTATAGTTATTCATATTTCAAGAGGAAGTCAACAAATTGGAATCATTTACGTGGCTCTCCAACGCAGGTAGCGTCTTAACTATGCGGATTGGAGCCTACTATCCGTTGCATTATTCTGTCGCCTGTGTTTGAAGATCAATAGAACCAAGATAGATAGAAATATTGGAGTCGCTATCAAACCTCCTCTAGGAGTAGAGGCGAGTTAAGACGAAGTACACACCCCTTATAGTTTCAAGAGAAAATAAACAAATTGTACTTATTTACGTGGATTTCTGACATGGTAGAATCTAAACTGCGTAGCTCTAAACATGGTAGAATCTAAACTTACTATCAGTTGAATAATTGTGTCACCCGTGTTTGAAGATCAACAGCTCCAAGACCGATTTTAAATACGATTTTTAATTTAAGCACATCTTATTAAAGATTTTTTATTTCTGCTTGTTCTTTGTCGATGTTGAATTGTTCTTGAATGCTTTCAACACGATAATTTTATTTACACTCGGAAACCTATCTAAATCGGAAGAATTCTTTAATAACTAAAATACGCGTTATACACTTTTGAGTTTCTTGAATTTTACTGATGGCATGCCAAATATATTTTTATATGATGATAATGTTAATGTGCAAATAGTAATCTGACAAGTGAGACAAGGTTAGTTAAGAGTTTGATATGGAGTGCAGCTCTCTACGGTGCAGAAACATGGACGCTGAGAAATGAAGACGAGAGAAGATTGGAGGCATTCGAGATGTGGGTGTGGAGAAGAATGGAGAAGGTGAAATGGACGGAGAGGAAAAGGAACGACGAAGTGCTGGTTGGCGAGGAGAGGCAGCTTTCATATGAGGTACGGAGGAGGCAGAATGTATGGATGGGAGGACTACTTAGCGGGGAGGGAATGTTGAAAATGGTGTTAGAGGGTAGAATGTTAGGGAAACGAGGGAGGGGAAGGAAAAGAATAAGATTTTTAGACAGATTGAAAGGGAGTAGGCCTTACAGTGAATTGAAAAAGGCAGCGCAGGAAAGAAAGGGAGGCTCCCAAATCACTTCTATTGCACTCCATGGAAACCAACCTTAACCGGTAGATTACTATAATAATAATAATATAATTTTTTTTATCACATAATATAACTTATCATATGATAAAATGATTAGAGACGCGGGTTTCAACCTCAGAAAATCATGGAATCCCATGATAAAAAGAATGAGTAGGCTAAGAGAAGGAAGGACACCTAAAACCGACCAATCACAGACGACTTTACCTCCCCTCTTGTATATAAGCCCGGCACTAACCAGGTCCATCATTCCCCCTGAAGACGATGGCAGAGAAGGCCGTTGAAATGTTGGCACCAATGTCCATCCTGACCCGGCTGATATCTGTCGGACCGTAGATTGAAAAATAGACTAAACCTTTTAGATAAATTCAAGAGCAGTGTCTTTTCTGACGAAGTTAACCATATCTTACGGACGCCAACATACTACGGAAGATCAGATCATGTAAATAAAATAAGAGAGATAGATTGTAGAACAGACAGATTCCGAATGTCATTTTTTCCACGATCAATAAGAGATTATAACGGCAGCAATAGAACTCGTAAATAGATTGCATGACTTGTAGTGTAGCCTACTAACCTATGTAAAAATTAATGCATGTTTCTTAATTCAATTATTATTTCTAACAGCATATAATAGCATAGTTTTTTGGTATATGGGACGTTTTTTGGACGGTGTAGTGTGCATGTGGGAGTCCAAATGCATGCTGCATGCTGGTGATTGATCACCCCATGCCAAACACCCTAGAGGTGGCTCGCAGGGTATTATGTAGATGTAGATGTAGATTTCCCGAGACTTCATCAACAATAAACTATTGAAACTTTACAAGTTATGACTTTCGTTTAGTCTCTATTACCATCCCTGCTATTAACACTCCTTCAACACGCGTTCGCATATTCTGGAGCCCATGAGAGCGGAGGAAGTCTACTGGTATGGCATCTCGGAACAATAATCTTGAGGCCTCCAAGGGACCTCCCGAGACGAGCGAAGGCGAGTGAGGGTGTCGCCGTTCGAGGAAAAAAAGTGGAGGAAGGAAGAGAGAAAGAAATAGCCGACCGCCATTTACTTAATAGGTTGTCTCCGTCAGACAATGGGGCGGAGGGGGAGGAGGGGGAGGGTGAGGAGAAGGTCAAGGAAGGCAGAGATGAAGGGAAAATGAAATAAGTCGATTTTTTAAGAGCACGGTTTTGCAAGGGAAGTTCGATCTTACCAAGGTAATGAAGTAGGTGGTGTACACTGTACAGGGTGTTTCAGGAGAAATCTGCAATAATTCAAGGAGTGATAGGGGAGACCATTTTAAGTATTCTTTCTCTGGGGTCGCAATTCATTAGTTATTGAGCTATGACAACGCAAACAATTTTTGGATGCGTTTGCAGTTACCATGAAAACTTCTTGGTTATCCAGCCTTTCCAATATTTTCTTTAACACTCGGGTTTTTAAGGGCATTAAGTAATTAAGGTTACACAAAAATGTACGTTATTAATTATATGCACGAACAGCAATTACTCTCAAAATTAGTATTATTGAGCGATCGTTTTTTTAAATGCATGGAAAGTAAAAATAAGCTCATCATCACTAGAGGAATATTATGGGTGCTGATTAGGTTAAACGGAAAAGAGTGTAGATATGCATGATAGGTGAGCAAAGACTGAAACGCAAAATTAAAGTCTAAACCTCCCACGATTTATTATCAAAATGACGAAAAGCTAATTTTATACTTCATAGTGCATTTTACACGGTTTTAGGCATTTGTTTTATTCATCTGTTTATCTCAATTATCGTCGAAAACGGCAAAATTGGGCCTTTGCATCGGGGGTTACTACAACTAGCAATAGACAATCACACACATCCATGCTCTGGATAGAGGCAACCTAAGAAGGCGGGAGTCGAACCCCCAACCTTCAGTTTGGTCGGCAAGGACTTATTCCCGACGCCACCGCGGCCGACTTTTTCCTTTAAAGCGATTTTAAACCTTTCATATTTTATTTTTATTTTCCAGTTTTCAGTGGTAATATTATCGATTAAACAAAAGCAGTTAAAGAAATTAATAAACAATTATAAAGTCATGGTACTTTTTTACAAAATTTATTTAAGACTTAAAAATACTAGACTTTACTTTGTGTGAAAAAGTACCATACCGTTATAATTTTTTACAATGGATTATCACAAAGTTAAGCCTGAAACAATCGAATTTAAAGAAATGTATGCCAAGAAATTTACAGCTAACGCCATCTATTGATATAATTTAAAACCAAATTTCCATGAGAAAATTTTCAAAATATTTTCTTATTTAGTTAATTAATTTGAGCACAAGAAAAATTTTCCGGCCTCGGTGGCGGCGGGGCAACGTCCTCGCGTGCGAAACAAGAGGTCGAGGGTTCGAGTCTCCTCTGGGTGGATTTCTCCTGTACAGGGCATGGTTGTTCGTGTACGTTTACTTGTTAAGTTTGTTGAATAACCCGATGTAAAATGGCCAATATGAGCTGTATTCGGTGGTTTGAGAATAGCAGAAAATTAAAAATAAAATTAAACAAGCATTAATAATTATTGAAAATTGCATTCCCGTTGAAAGTTAGTAAGTGTGGAAATTTTTGAGCCAATCTGTCAGTGGGAATTGGGTTAAAAATCGTTCACAAGATTCCATGATGCGGCAGACCACGAACATTACAAAAGGAGATCCACATGTCGGCCTCTAAATTAGTTGTCAATCATCGCGCGTTTAAATGAGTTTACAAAAGTCGCCAATCGCGCCGCTGACGGACAAATCGATCAGAGTTTCACGGGGAAATAAGGTATAATTGGGGGTAGTAATTTTTATTCATCTCTTAATTGCGACTGAATTACCATCCATCATCGTTCCGTTATCTCTCCCATTTTACATCAAACTAAGCATTCAAAACAGAAAATTCGCGAGGGTATTGAAGTAAAGTACTTGTCTAGCTACAAAAGCGTGTTTTGCGAAAGACATTTTTCTGCATGTTATAATACTATAACGTGGAGACCTGCTGCCTGAGCATGTAGAGCAATTGGTTTTTCTGCAAGAGAATTTGAAAGGATCAAATATTACATGATGCATTACGCATACAATCTTAATTACAATTGTACAAATATCATTGTTGAGAGTTCTTCGGAGCAGTTTGGATACATACTTAGGCGACGTAATACTAGAGGTTAATTTATTTCAATTGTTCTTATGGAACTGTTCAAGACATTAATTTTCATTCATCTCCTAGTTTTTACTCAATTGCCATCAACGTTCCTCGTTAACACAGTCATAGTTATTATCGTTTTACGTTATTTTACATCGATCTAAGCATTCGAAATAGAAAATTCGCAAGGGGATAGAAAAAAATGAGATAATGTTGGAGCATGCATTGCTGTATTGCCTAGTTCATGAATTACAATATTCGACTCGACTCGATAGTCGCGAGTAGTTTTCAACTCGACTCGAGGTCAAAAAGTACTACTCGCGCATTCCTAATAATTTCAGATGCTTACGTATAAATCCCCGAGATGGCTCGCCTGCTGATAAGCTGTGGAGGTGGCCCCAGTTATTAAGATTCAATTGTGTTTTGTGTCACCTCTCCTCCACCAAGACTTTAGGACATTCTCACAATTAGTGATTCTTGATAGTGATAGTGTCCTGATTTTGCAGTGAGTTCGATATTCTATCGATGGCTGAGTGATTGAATTGATCAGCTGATCTTAAGACTGCCTACTGTGTTTAGTGTGGCTTTTGGCGTTGAGTTGCGACCTTCATCGCCCGACAAGTACGAACTTTCATTTTGTCGCAAACAGCATGTAGCTCTTCAAGCTATTTCTATTGTTAATTGAAGAGTGAAATTTAGAGTGATTTTTTTGTTGATGCAATATGCAGTTTTCATTTTGTTAGCATCGCCTATGATTCTTTTTTGACTTGTTTAATTAATACTGAGAGATATATGTACACATCTTGATTACATTTAGACAGTACTTGATCAATAACTAAGGAGAACTTCAGTCAACTTTTTGGTGAGCAATGGTTGGCATGGTGAGACGGCCTTTCCAAGGTAAAAGGGAGGAAGGACGTCTTTCGGCGAGGTTAGAGAGAGAGGGCGGGAGTGTTCGGAGGGAAAGTGAGAGAATATAGGAAAAGGTGAGGAAACTGGGACTGACTCACGTCCATGAAGACCTCCCTCTCGAAGGCGTTATTAGCCCCGGACACGTTTGTTCCTCCGCTCCCTCACCTCCATTACTCTCCTCGGCCCCTCCCCCCTCATTTCTCTCCCCGGGACGCAAACCCCCCCAAGGAGTCGGTCGCCCTGGGTGGGCACACAAAAGGGTCCCTCACTATCCTCCACTCCTTACACACACCCCAATGACGCTTTTTTCGCGATTATTAATCGCTAGACAATGTGCGAATTGTCTACATATTATCCCAGAATCCAGTTGGGATGAGATGACTGAGCTTTCTTGTGAAAAGGGAGCATTTCTATTTCGAATTTTCCCACGGATAACAGACGCATTTGTCGCTGTTTTGATTTTGGTGCGTTGTGCCATTTCAATTAGTGTCAAGGATGCCTATAAATAACGTTTTCCTCGGTTTTTGCCTTGATGCAATTTTATTTTATTTTTATTTTTTATTTTATTCTCAAACCACCGGATACAGCTCTTACTGGCCATTTTACACCGGGGTGTTTAACAAATGTAACAAGTAAACGTACACAAACGACCATGCCCTGGACCGGGGAAACCTACCCAGGCGGGACTCGATCCCGCGACCTCTTATTTGGCAGGTGAGAACGTTACCCCACCGGCACCGAGGCCATCTCGACTAATGTGTTTGGTATTGGGCAGTAGTACCTGTTGGTCTAATAATTTCTACTTTATTGCTTGGATTGAATAAAGAAATCAAATTAATTATCAAATCAAATCATTGGAGCGTGTTTCCAATTTTAAATGAAGTTTTTACTTTTTCTGAAGGACTCGTAACTCCTATAATTGTTCTACTTCTAACTATATCCTGCATGTAACTATTTTCACATATCGCGAAAATTGCTCTCAATGGCCTTTTCTTCGAGTATCCCAACAATTAACAAACGTACGAGAAAGAGCACCCATGCCCTGGAAATATGTAGCTTACCCAGACGGGACATGAACCCGCGACATTTGGATCTGCAGGCGAGGACTTTACCCCGCCGCCACCAAGGCAGATAAGGTACTAATGGTGAGCGTTGGCATCATCGACGGGTGAATGAAAAATATCCTTAACAAAAGCTCTTTTTTATTGGAAATAACGGAATAGATACAACGGTCAATCCATACCAAAAATGTTTACCGTAGCAGTTATCATATTATCGTATACCTTATTACACCCAATTTATATACATCTACGAGAACAGTAACGACTAGTAACTGACGGCTATTATCTTCTCGTCTTATTCCGAATATCATATTTGGTATCATTAGTGAAAGACATTATGGGTTATTTGTTATTGTCTTTGTTTTTGTAATTTATATCCAAGTAAAAACCCTAAAAAGTGAATAAGCGACATTGCATTTAAAATTGCGTGATGCTATAAACACATGCTACTCAAAAGAAGACGAAATCAATCAAAGGGGAAAAAGTAAAATTGGGAAAAATAGAAGTATGAAAAAGCCCAGGGTAATCTCTTACTTCCAGTGGTCTGATGTAGTTACATTTCATATGTAACCAATGTGTGAAGTGATCCAATGATCGCCCGTGAAGGTTTTCAGCATGATGCAAAGGTTTCACTACAAAACATAAGTATTACGTGCAATCCACATACCAATGAAGCAAATTTCTGGCTTCGTGCCTGCAGCCATTGCGAGCGGGTGGCGTCTCTTGGGTTTTTAGGATGGGATGATTTGATTGATATTCGTTCCGGGCGTCTAGACCCGTGGGAAATTCCAGAAGAGGAGGTGAGGCATTGGGACCCTTTGTTCTTCAACACCTAACATTCCACCTCTCCCTTATGGGATGAGTAAGGGGGGGGGAGAAGATAGGTGACCATCTTTCGTAAGAAGCGCGAAGAAGAGAAGAGGTCGCCCTCCCCGGAACAAGTGATTCCACAAAAAAAAGGAAGAGGCGTCACCCAGAGTGTCTGTTTCACTTTTCGCCCAACGCCGGACGATCCAACTAAATTAAGAGTGGCACAACTATTCATTAGAATTGACCCCTGTCTAACCCACGTCCCCTCGGGATTCAAGGCAAGGTCTTCATCTACATAGTACCCTAAAGACCACAGCAAAAAGGTCGCTCACAGAAGAAGTCGGGGTTTTTCCACTTAAGGTAGTTTGAGCGAAAAATCAATCATCATAGAATTCTATGATTTTTATCTCATTGTAAAGAAAAAGTCTTGATCTTTCCAGTGATATCATAATATACACCCCTTACCGGGCTAAATTCAGAGATGTTTGTGAGCAAAGAGAAGCTGATTTACATGGCATAGATAGGAGCCATGCGCTTTGGCGACAGTATTTATTTAAAAAGAATTATTTCCCGTTCATAGAAATCGACGAAAAACTAACTGAGTGTAGTAAACTTCATTTATGAATTTTTGGTTGCATTAAAATTATAGGTCACCGGTAGTATAATTAAAATATAAAAGAAAAACTTTTCGTCGAACAGGCATTTCCTGCAGACGACCGGATGCCGGAAGATTCGGCTTGGCAACGCTGCTTTAGAATTAAACGTAAACAAACATGATCGCATACAAGGAATAATTGGAAAAGGAATAACTGGATATAATTGATTGCGTAAGAGTTTAGTGTACTGACTTTCCATATTGTCGCAGTAAATTCCAAGTACAAAAATTACTTCGTGGTGGACATTGGGAAGTGAAATATGAGACTCGCGATTCCTGATACTATTTGGGTTTCTGTAAACTTCGAATGAAGAGATTTCTTATGTGTACGTAAATATTATTTGGCATGCTTTGGGAGGAAAGATATTACCGATTTTACGCATACTAAAGGTGTCTGCGTATTTACTTTCACAAGTACGATTCTCCATCCGCATTAATGAACTTGCTATTTGTGATGAAATCGAGTGGCTCAAACCATCTTTTAGGTATGAGCCGTGCGTGAAACCTATTGAACAACGTTAACAGGTAGTTATTGACAAGTACTTTTCATATTTAAGTCAACGCAGTCCGAACCTTACATAAACGAAAGGACAGGATTCATGGCGAGATATTATGAGTGTAGTCATGCGTTTACACTTAAGTCAAACAACACATTTCGTTTATGGTAAAATTCTGTTGAATCATCTCCCTTTTGGAAATCAGAATTCATCCCACAATGCATAAAACCTACTAAATCTTGTTGCCTTAACCGAATTTGAGGAAACCTATCGAAAAAATGAATGTATAACCAGCCCTCCGAATATATTAACATTGGTCGACATCGATTTTAAATTACCTATGAATGCAGAGCTGACTACTAACCACGAAGCAATCAAACGAATCTAATCTTTAGATAGAATGTTACCGAAATATAAATTAATCTTCCAATAACAGTCATATTGAGTCTCAAAGGAAGTGCATCTTGCCATTTTCTTACAACAATCCCTTAGGAACAAGAAATTCACACCAAATGGACTTCTGCTTACATCATTACAGAGATACTAAAAGCTAAAAAATCACAATATTGTGCTTCAACCACTAAAATATCCATAACACTATTCTAAATGAAGCTTGCCATTCATCTTGATACCTACTGCAATACCCCTTACCTTTAGTTAAACTGGATACAATTTCAATTTTCTGCTTTTCATCTCAAGGCCCTATTCTGGAAATATATGCACATAGTTACCAACTTAGGGTTTGTAGGAAGGAATCAGACAAAAAATTATATATTACTACACTTCTGGTATACATATTTATTATTAATACATAACAAAAATTACAAAATATTTTCAGAAAAGCACTCTACAATGTTACATAAATGTAGCAATACACATTTCAGTTTCACTGAGTGTTGGCTAAGAACATAAAAAGGAGAGCCAGGGCTCCCAAGAGACATTAAATTGGCTGCTATATACTTTGTTTGTTTGTATATGAGGTATTTCTCTGCTGTCTTATCACTCTAACTTGCTTGTGATAATGTTCCCTCATATTTCCAATGTAGTAGTGGGATTTTTTCCTTCAAATCAGTGTTTAAAAAATACACTTCAGGCATTCACAGTAAATTTTGAAGAAATGGGCAGAGGCTAGTCTTAAAAAGAAACATTTCTTTGTTAGCATTCAACACTGCATATGCCATGTGCCCCACTCTAGCATAATAGAAGAAAAAATGAAGGCTACAGTAAGGAGGCAAGTTACAGTCCCTGTGAAGCAACTTAGGTTGTTCCCGAAGTCATTGTAAGAGCAAAAGATATAATACGAAAGGGAATATGTTACCAATGTTAGCTATGTATGCTGATCTTGATTGTGCTTAACTTCAGGAGCCAATAGCATTGAACATGGAGACCACCAGATTTGCCTTAACCTTATTTCTACATAATATGGAGAAGCTGGTGGACATTTTCAGGTTAATTTTATGTATAAAGATATTTATATACATAAAGTGGAACACAATGTCTTTCAGTAATTAGATGGCAATTAGTTAAACAGTACTTTAAAATAACTTTCACCGATGCAAATAATAATAAAATCCTTGCTACCCTTTTAACAACAATCCCTTGGGAGGGACAGCATAATTTTCTTGCCAATCAAGGTGTGCAAAGAAATTGATCAGCCCTATCGACAAAATCCCACTAACAATTCAGGAGGGAGTTTCTAAAGAGTCATTCTCACTCAAAGGCGTTGACGCATTAACCAGTATACAAGATAATCACCCAAAAGAAAACATGGAAAAATTGCCCAATATTATGTCACGCAAACCTTTAGACCCTTGCAGCAAACCTGAAGATACTGGTTAAAATACTCAGGAGACACCTGTTACCACAAGCCAGAGGACGTGGGGAGAATCTTAAAGAAGCTAAAAAATCTCTAATAGACTTTACAGTATGACCATTGCTACTATGTACATTTAAACCATGCTATACATAAGGCATAAGATAATTTATCAGTCTTACTCTTTTTAATTTTCTCTTTTTATTTATCATCTTATTTATTTATCATACTCTTTAAGTTTTCTCAACTCCTCAAAATATTTACTAATAGCCTCAATAGACTTGTGAAACTCTATTCTCCTTTGGATGGTAACATGGGGCTTACCATTGATACTCTCTCCCATGTGTACTTAATCTTATTCCCTCAGTTCCACATATACTGAGTATTTCCACCAGCTTCTCCATATTAATGCCAGCTGTAGCCATTTGGGAAATCATTAAGGTTGAAATAACACTCCACAGGGTTTGTAACATTCCCACCTTCTGTGTCTTCTACACATTGCACAGATAGTCCTGCATACATCATACGCAAGTAATTTTTTGGAGTGGTAATCAATGACAGACCCATGCCCTGTGAATGTAAAAAGAAAGACATTTTAACTGTTAACATAATAAAGAGGAACAATTTATGCATAATTTATTTCCCAGAAAATATGATGGAATTTACCAGATTTACTGTCGTATGATTACCCATTGCTTTCTTCTGCCATCCATAATCATAAGAGGCAATGATATCTACCTCAGCTCCATCATTGCACTGCATAGGAGACTCTTCACTGGGAGTCATGCCACTGAAATAAATTATGTATGTATACTGAATGAGGGGCCACATATTAATTAGCCAATGCACTGCACTTAGATTTCTGTGACTGGGTGGAATTAAAACTAAGGAATAGAAATAGTATGATAACATTGGAGGTAATCTACCCCTTAACTTATGATGTTCTTGATTCAACATTAGGGAGGACATTGTATATGTGTCAGACACTTATACCCTATCATTGGTTAATGTGACACAAATACATTTTGCCACTTTGGAACTCATTAGCCTAACTAGAACATTAATCAGTATGTATAATGAAGTATTCCTAAAATTATAAATTGCAATATTTCCACTGAGTTTTATTATGACAAAACGCGTTTCATTGCTACAAACAACATTATCAATTGTTGTTGTCATAATAAGACTCAGTGGAAATATTGCAATGTCTTTTTAATTGTACTAATATTAAAGACCACCATATTGTGCCCAACATCATACCAGATATAGTGAAGTAGGTTGTAATTATGATAAATGTAGGAAAGCAACCACAATCAGGACAGAACCATCAAGAACAACAGGGAGATGATGTCGATGGATAGGAACATTTTCCTGCAATATTATTTCCACTAGTAAAATATGATTATATGCAATTCTTTTGGAAAGATAAGTTCAATGTGATCATTAGCATTCACTCAATGCAACATTAGGAATTTGAAATGAATAAGGGTATGCAATTAGTATGTACAGCCTTGCCTTTTAAAAAATTAACGACAGAGAAAACATTTCTTCACATTGCATAAAAAAACAGGTTGTGAGAGAAGGATGAACATCATAAGTGGAAAGGGTATGGCCACGGAAACAAAGCTGATTGAATTATAACTAATACTCCTCTTCTGGCAAGCACATGCAAATAGCTGTTAGAGGAGACAGGTAATCCCTTTAAGAAATCAAGAAAAAGTTTTTGATCCACGAAAAATATTGAAAGTCTTAGATAAATAAGTAGCATGTAAAATTATGACATAGAGTAATAGTTGCAACACTGAGCACACCAGTAAAAGGGCTGTGCTGAGTACTTTACCTCTTTAAGAAACAATGACTAAGGAATAATAATCAAGGAGAAATTAGATTGTCTTCAATTGCTGAATAAATACTTAAGATATGGATACTATAGTTGAACATATATGTTAGATAGACTTCTAATCCTAAGACCTGATAACAGATCACCATAATTAATCAACTTATAATCCACATTAACACAATCCAGCAATTATTGATTTTCTATGTTAAAAACAGCAAATCTGTGGTAATTCTCTGGTTCTAAATACCAAACACTTTATATAGCTCACATCACCAAATTCCAGTCAACAGTCACTTAATCGATAATGATTTCATCCAAAGGAACCAATAACACATTACATTGAAGGACAATAAAAAATTAAATGAAACTAATTTAAAATTACACTTGAACAAAGTAATCATAAAAAAAATTAAAGCCTCTGCATTTCCTAAATTTTAGTTTATATATTGGACCTACTACTGATAATGTTCTTGGAATGCAATGTACATGGAAATAAAAAGCACACCGACTGAATATTTCCAAGAGATATGAAAGAACGTAATGCAACCACAAGGCACATTTAAAAAAAAAATTAACTTTCACATTGGGTTTCGGGGGACCAATAACGCTACTACTTATAGTCTCATTTTTTAAACTGATGCGGTGAAACTTACGGTGTTAAGGCCAAAGTGAGAAGCTTCTCCACCTCCACAGCTTCCGTACTCGATTGCATCTTCAACCTTTGACCCCACAGATCGCTCCTACCTTTTCCAAGTGGAATTGGCGACAGACGGAATAATTAGGGTTGCCAAAACCCGATTCATTTGCTCATTCCCAACACATGACAGGACGCACACTATAAATGAAATAAAAAAATTATTTCAGCTAATAACATACTTCCATTCTTAAATTCGCAATGAGTTATTTACTAGAGCACTTACCTATATTCACTGAACGTTCGAGAAGAACTCTTCTGTCCCTTCGTAAATTCCTTCTTCCGCACAAACCGCCCCGCTTTACTAGTGGATGACTTCATCGTTAAAGCAGAGAAGGCTGAAAAACTGGCATATTTCACTAAAAAGTTAGAGAAATACTCGACTTTCTAAAGTATATTTCAACACCGAAATCTCTGCACTCCTGTAACGCTTCAAGCCATTCACTTGTTTCTCTGAATTTCTAGTTGCTAGTTGAGAGTCGCACCAACCTAAGAAATTTGACGTTGTTGCCAAGTCGAACGTCTCTTTGACATATGTCATTTCTAGCGATACAATGCTTTAAAATAGCTTTCTAATATAAGTAACCCTTACATTTTTATGTTTGAACATTTCAGATGCCAGGATATCGTACTCCAAGTCGGGATTAAGTCCATACTATATTAAGGAAACTTAGTATTATATTACTAAAAGTACCGTTGGTACCTTGGTAATAAGTCAAGATAGAGTTTAAAATACGTATACAGTGAAACCTGTCTTAAGCGGAATCTCTCGGGCCCTTCACTTTTTTCCGGATAAGACAGTATTCCGCTTAACTCAGGGTCTGACAATTCAAAAAAGACCGCGAAAGTCATATCACGTCCATTGAATGCGTTGCCTAAAAGGATGGTTTGACTCAAATTCTACACGTAGACGATTATGAAGTGATTAATTGTAATTAAATTATAAAAGAACAGCATCGCATTATTTTTAAGTAGTTTATTTGAAGTAATCAGTCATTTTTGTCTGTCTTTACTTTTTTCCTGTAGAATACAATTTTCTACGTTGCCAATGGCCCCATGCAAGATGTTAAACAAATCAGTGTAATCTTTGGTGAGACTGCATTCTTCTAATTCTTTTGACGAGACCAACATTTCTCTATACGATTTTTTATTTTCTTCACATATTAAGGTCACTTCTTCGTCGGTATCACAGATTTCCTCTTCTTTATTATTGGCTGTTAAGGAACCATCTTCATTGCTCGTGAGAAGATCGTTGTCGAAATCCACAAATCTCTCAGCACTCATGTTATCTCAGTTTATTACTTACTTCAAATTCGCTTAGATCCACCATTGGCTCCTGAATAGCAAAGGTCATATATATAATCCTGTAAATGCGTAAATATGCAATTACATTGGTGATATGTCAGGATGCAAATTATTTTCTTTACCTTCCTCGGGGATCAGCTCTGGCAGAATTCCAGCTTTGGCGAAAGATTGTTTAACAGTTGATGTTTTAATATCTTTCACTGCCAAATTAATCCAATTAATGGCATCCAGCACTGATACTTTTTATACCTCTGATACTGAATTCGCAGTATCTGCTGCAGCTAATAATGATCGCATCATGTTCTTCCTATATTGTGCATTCAGCGATCTAATTACTCCCTGATCCATTGGCTAAGTGATGCTTGCTGTGTTTGCCGGAAACCAGGCTAGCTTCACATTCGCCAGGTGAATTTTAGGGTAACAGGTTGCATTGTCAAGGAAAAGTATGACTTTCCTATCTTTCCTCCTCATTTCGACATTGAAACTTTTAAGCCACTCTTCCATGATTGAAGCCGTGTTCCATGCTTTTTTATTCTGACTCCATTTGACCGGTAGCTTCTCAATTTCAACGTTTTTAAATCGTGGTCGAGCTGATTTCCGGATGACAAGAGGCTTTAGGAGCTCCCCTGCCATATTCCCACAAATGAAAATGGTCAAATGCTCCTTTGAGTGCTTCCCTCCCACAGAATAAAGAATTAGTGTAAATAAAACATCATTGTTTGAATTTTTACACTAATTTATATAAATAAAACTCGGAAATGCATGTAAACTCTTGCAGTTGTCTCCTTTTACACACATTGATTTAGACGACAGAGCCCTAAAATACATTCCGGTTTCATATCCGTTGTAGATATCACATGGTTGATAATCTTTAATTTTTACTTGAACCCTACATTTCCACTCCACGGTTTCCATGTCAACGTCATTTGACTCGCCAACAACACTGCTCCAAACAACATTGTGTCTTGCTCTGAAGCTCTCTAACCATCCATTGGAGGCCTTAAAATCCAATTTTCCTAAAGAAACTGCGACTTCCTTGACCTTTTCTTGGACTATTGGACCTGACATTGGAATATTCCTCGATCTTGCCCGCACAAACCATTCCCAAACTAAATCGTTTATTTCTTCATATTCGCAGAGAGGCGTTTTCCTCTTTGAATGTAAACTAAGGCCTAAAATAATCGACGGAAACAACAATTATTTTATGGTGTGTCGTTTTGCAAACTATTGTGGCATGGGAAAAGAAGAAATATGTTTCTTAGAACCTACCACTTTCAAATTCTTTCTTAATTTCGTCCTTCTTCTTAATTGATTCGTAAACTTGAGTCTTTCCACACTTCAACTTCACTTGTATCTGCTGCAAAAATGGTTTGGCGGATTGGTTAAGAAAGGAGATAGCAGGAGGGAAGAGGGGTGGAGTATTGTTGAGCATTTGATACAATGTACGTGAAACGAAACGCACTGCACTTTACATTAGGGACGAGGGACATAAGGCACTGGAGGAGGATTAACATTAGGTTTAGGGAGACGCGGAAGTGCTGTGGTCAAGGTTGATGCAATATTGTCATAAGTCCCTCCTGCGACGTGATGTCAGTCAATAATGACGTAGACCATGGTGAACGTGCGACGCATTTAGCTGGTTCCGTTGGATTATTTTCTATGGAGATGGCTTTACAAAGCATTTTTAGTATTTTATTTCCTTACGGTAAAAATTGTCCATGGATTTTTTTTTTTGCAATTCCGCTTAACCAAGAAACACGTGCCCGGAAATCGATTCCGTTTCCGCGTTTGACAGTTTCCGTTTAACAGAGGGCACCAATGCACGTAAAACCCTATTGTGACCGCCAGGACCAACAAAATTTTCCGGATAAGACAGGTTTCCGCCTAACTCAGGTTCCGCTAAAGGCAGGTTTCACTGTATTTTGTTCATTACCGAGAAAAATAAGCAACTGATGCAAATATTTTCCCGACAAAAAATTATAAAATTGTATCGAAAACCTTAAAAACTCTTGATACTTGTAAAGTTTGAGAAGATACAGTCGCTGTTGTGACTACGGATCTATCTCGCTCAAACTACCTTAAACATATTCAGGACCTATACTTTAACTTAAGTACGCTAAGTAGAAATGAGAATGTTAAGTAGAAACACCGTTTAACCTTTCAGTCAGACATTTTTCTCCCCCTTGGTAGAAGTAATTTTGTGGCTATTTTCAATCAAATGTGGCCATATTTCGTAAGAAGCACGAAGAGGTCCCCCTCCGGAGCAAGTGAATCCACACAAAGAGGAAGAGGCGTCACTCAGCGTGCCTGTTTCACTTTTCTCCTTTTCTTTCGATCTCATGAACAATGGGGTGTTTGCATAAAAATTTTTTGCGCTTAAATATTTCTTCATCGTATAGAGGAAAGGAAGTAAATGAAGAAAACATAGTTTTCAATGCAGTAAAATGGAGAAATATATTTTTAAATGAATAATAAAATCGCTAAAATGCCAAGGAAATCAGCGGGAGAAGATACGGTTGGTGACGTCACTTGCCCGTAGTTACCGGTATGAGGCCTCATTGCGACTGGGAAAATTGTCGAAAACATGGTATTAGAGGTAAATTTTGATAAAGGAAATAAAAATAATCTACCAAAAGTAGATGTATTTATGGTGGCGGAGTATTTGAAGGGTAATGACTGCTTCAGCATTCCGGAAGTTAGAGGAACGAAGGCACTTCGGTAAGTTACCTGATGATTTCATCTCCATAGTACAATGAAAAGTATGGGAAGCTGTCTTTTTATAGTCACCCTATAAGGCAGTAGATCAGTTCCTTCAATGTGTGTGCCAGGATTGGCACAGTTCTGTTAAAAATTTTACATGCATGGCCACATGATATGCAAAATTGATCCGCGAAGCCTTTCAAAAGAATCATTTACCTTGATTTTCATGAGAGTAAATACAATGTCTCTCTGGCCAAGTTTAGTGTATTTCATTATCAAAGACATTGCATGAGGAAACCACTCATCTGGCACGCCAATATACATTTTGGATTTCCTATTTACACAAGAGAGAATTGCATCAGGGTCCTGAAATTCATGAGCAGACTCATCACTCTCAGATGAGCATGGCTCATATTCACTCCCACTGCCATTTTCCACACCCTCAGTTGTTGTGACAGACTCCAATTCCTCTTCATCCATAGCCCCACCTATTCTCTTCAGTGGAGATGTCGACACATCCCTCTGTAACTTGATGGGTGATGTGGTAATGTTAAGTACTTCCTTTTTTGTCATATTGCAATTAATACCCTTTCTCCTGTGAGAAACAGAAGTTTGGACACTAGCATCACTAAATGTCTTAGTAAGAGTCAATGGCTCATAGTTGGATGCAGCATTTCCACCCTCATGAGCTTCAGAGCAGTCTAGTTCTATGTCCACTGATTCCTCATCCAAATCATGACTTATGTTATATGGGGAGGGATATGTTTATCAACCTAAAAGTAAAGCATATATTTTATGAGTTGTATAATTCAGGTAATAATTTGCAAGTAACTGACATACATTTAACGAGACCCTTATCTCCATAGTACCAAGTTGATTTTTTTTCTACATTTGAGTACCTGAGCAGCACCAAACTCTTCACTTCAAATTTTCAACAATCACTTGAGCTTATATGAAAATATTCAAACTCCTTCTGGGCATATAAGTATAGAATTAAATACATGATTAACAACATTTTATTTCACTTTCAAGCTTATTATTTTGCCCATTTTATTTCAGATATGATGGGGTTAGAATCCAAGTATAGCCAATAGTTAGAAGCCAAGAGTATGGATGCCACATTTTAATATGAAATATTTTTCAGAAATGTTAACTGTTCTGTTGTTATTAGGCTTCAATGTTGCACAGGGGCGGATCCATGATTTTGTTCACGGGGGGGGGGGGGGGGGGGGGGGCACAAGGATACCTCGTCATACAAAACGAACGAAATGATAATGGGACCGTATTAAAAATCTAGCACATTTTTAAGGGTCTGGGGGGACACGTGCCCCCGTGCCCCCCCCCCTGGATCCGCCTATGATGTGGCAGCATATCATATATTAGTCAATCTATACCTGTAGAGCACATTTATGTCTCTGTAACTGTTTCTATTTAGTGATTATCATTTATTTTATTCATTAATTAAAATATTAATTAATTTAAAGGGCAAATATAAACAATGCAGTGTACACTTAAAGTAGGTACCAATAAAGAGTTCCCATAATAAGACTGTAATATTCATCAATTCACATTGAGGCTACAAATATCTTTAGAACCAGCCTAGGGAGGGCTGCATATGCATAACTTACACTCAGTGCGTCTTCTATTAATCTCTGCTGAGTCCTCTTCATGGGTAATTTTCGGGTGGTTGACGCAAATGCTCTCTGCCGATCTTCCTGGCAGCCAAATACGTGGGGAAAAGCACATTTTTTCAATAGCTTATGCCCTCCTACCATTTTGCACCTCATAAAATTTCCCATGTCGTCCTCCATCTAAGAACAAAAGTATTAGGTATATATTTTTAACTGTACATACCAAAATCATAGCTCAAACTGTTTACTTCTGATCTCCTAGATGCTTCTTCCAAGGTTTTCTTCGTCAACAATTTACATCCTTTGAATTGCAGTTTTTTGGAAGCATCTATTTTCCATTTCGTTACGTTGGCTATTTTGTACGATTAATGGATTCATCCAGCAGATGTTAAAGGCTCTTCATCATGAATAATTTACGTGTCATATACATACATCAGCATCTATTCAATAAGCGTCAGTAATAAATATTAAAATACCTTAAAACGGTCCTCGCAGCAATAAAGGGTTGATTTCAGAGAGACATTGAAGTCCCTTCTTGCAGCTTTAAACCATTTCTTCCTCTGTTTCTCTTCCTTCGGAACCGCGAAAAACACTTTGCTAGGGTTCCTGCTGCTTATATTTGTACACTCTGGTACAAAACACCATTTATATGCTGACATTGCGCACAGTTTATCTCTGACTTTCGTTCAAGAGAGCGCATAACCATTAACTACAGCATACCCGTACGGCAAGTACTCGTAGTTACGGGCACGTGACGTCACAGGCGGCCATGTTCAATTTTCTTGTTTTCGCGGACGTTCAAACCGGGTAATTTTTAACGCAGCCAGAAATGGCCAAAATTACCCTAAATTTAAGTTTAAATAGCATTTCCGTATCTAGGATGAAGTGATGTTTCCGCATATATCACTAAAAAAATCCATGCAAACACCCCATTATGACGAAACGCCAGGCTATTTTTCAGACAGTGAATTTTGTGGTTATTACGAACAGATATACTAATTAGACAGTATGAATCCCTTAAAGGTCAAGTTCATTTTAATGGACATTATGATCGAAAGGGAAAGGCAAGAAGGTTGCAAAGAGGTTGTACAGACAATCAGAGCAGAACTTTCACAGTATCACGGTATAAGTTGCAATTAAGAGAATTAGTTCAAATAAGAATCTGCCTTCATCACGTATAAGCTGTTACTCCCATAAATCACGCCGTTCAAAAAGCGTTCAGTGACATTTTTGTTTATAGAAGTATTTCACATTCAAAGGACCATTTAGAGTAAGAATACATCTGCATTACTAAATTGAAAGCTCCGTTTTATTAAGGGTAAAATTATTAAATAATTCTGAAATAGATATTTCGTAATTAAATGCAGATATTTATGAAAATTTTCTGCGATGATATTGGAGTTAAATATATTCCAACATTATCACGCTGGATTGGAAAAAAATAATTAAGTAAGCATATTATTTATCGATTTTCCACCCATTTTCGAATGTTTTTGCGTACAGTGTACTTTTCAATGCTGCCTTCAAGGAGTTGGAAATACGTTTTCAACTTCTTGGCTCTGTGAATCGGGAGAAGTTTGCCATGCGATATATATGCATAATGAGTGAGACGATGTTAGGATGTCTGACGTTTTCTTGCTAATATTTGACGGTAATGGCAAAGTAAACGGTGTAAAAAAGAATCAGTGGTTACTACATTTTCTATTGATTTGCGACCATTATTACAAACAAGAAGAATTCTTTATCGTGACAATGAGATGGCCACGCCACAGGTTGTTAGCTATTTTTTGATTCGTACGCTCTAAATTCAAGGAGATCATAAAAAAATCCTTTATACTTATTTACCTGTACAGTTATTTTTTTAATTTAACGTAACTGCTTCAACACCTTTCGCTTAGATATTGAAAAATCAAAAAATCTATTCTGTCATATTTTTGATATGCATGCGTCTATATTCATTGCCAACTTTTAAGCTCCTTGCATCGAAATAAATTGCCTTGCAAATTACGGATAAAAACAGACACTTTCATAGCAAAATAGTCACAGTATTCGGCAAAAAGTAGGTATTTAAATTCAAAATACCATCATATTCTAGTTTATACACAGTATCTACTCATTTAAGTACCCTTCTCTTGACAGTTCTTCGCCGAAAATCCAATATTTGAAATTGTAAAATTCATCGAGAACAGTATAGGCGAACTCTATTAACTAAATTCACTAAGTCATTCTTAACTGCAAGATATTCCATTTTAAGGTTTCTTCGTTAGTTAACAGTAAATAAGTGGCATAAGCAGTGGCGGATCCAGGATAGGGACAAGGGGGGGCTAAGTAGGGGGCAACCTCCCAGTAGTGGGGGTCCGAATAAAATTACCATCCTATCTAGTGTAAATTGGATATCCAAGGGGGGGGGGCTATAGCCCCCTTAGCCCCCCTCTTAGATCAGCCCCTTAGATCCGCCACTGGTTTCGAATATTTACCAAGGTGCAAATAATCCTTAACAATCAGTACGGATTCTTCCAGTTTGTCCGTGGGTCAAAAAAGACAACCTCTTTATGTTATAGCCTCCTCCCATAGATCCCCACTTGGCATAAGTAACAGTTAGCTAACGAAGAAACCTTACTCTATGAATTGTTTCAATTAATTGGCTAGGAAAAATTTCTTTGCATTACCGTACAAAAAAATTCTCACAACCCAATTTAAAAAAATTCAGTTCATTCCTCTAATTTAAAGTAAAAAATAAACAAGAGATATTTCACCCGAGTAAAAAAAATACAGGAAATGTTAACGGCGCCCGTCGACCTCAGCTTTGCATTTATTAACTTGGGGCTTGCCAAGTTCCTCGAACTCCACGTGGGCTGCGAGACATCAAGTGGCAGCTATTTATGCGAAAAGAGATTGCTTCCATGTCGAAACCTTTAATTTACTAATCCTGATGCGGAACGCATTTCTTTAAGCCGAAAATATTCGGACGCTACCAGGAATCGCCGAATTTTTTGAGGCTCTTCGACCGCAATATCTTAACGTGGAAACGGTTTCCATCCTGCGTTTCACTCTTTGACAGCTTAGCAAAATCCACTCTTCAAGCGGACAGATTAATACGGAAAGAACCCTCTTTCCGTCAACCGTCAACGTTACAATTCATGAGGGAACGCGTAGTAAACAGAAATATTTTCCATTAACTCTTACAAGAAAAGCTGATGTTTACAGGAGACTTTTTCTATTTGCAGATCAACCGTAGAAGAAAAGTGAAGAAACTAAAAAGGGGAAAGAATCGTTTTTATAAAAGGTATCCGCGGAATCCTCTGACACGAGCCAAGGAGTTTTCTTCGTCC